>NC_142064.1:140761028-141021028 GCF_059756535.1 Pantherophis guttatus | reverse complement strand
TGGGACGATTATAGCATTGTGGGGACGTAGCAGAAAAGAGGTTTTGGCGAGACCTGTTTGTATCATGATTTGGGGCAAAAGGGGAAAGATACTCAGTACAGATTCTGTCCAGTGGTTAAGCACCTGGCCACTTTTACCCACAACTCATATATTTGCAAGTAGGTTTGATACATGGTCCAAAATTCAGGATGCTGTAGGTAAGCATTTAGAAAGACTGGTTACATCACTCTAGCTATCATTTGCAGGAGAGAAAAAACAAAGGTTTATTAACAGTAGAGATTGATGCTTTAGCAAACTAACACTGGTTATAAACTTCCAATTTAAAGTAATCTTGATGGATTCTTTCTATGTCACTTTTAATGCCTGGGCAGAGAGGCTGCTGCAAATGAAAGAAACCTAAAATCTTGCCCTTCAGTGGTGGGTTTCAAATTTTTTTACTACCGGTTCTGTGAGTGTGGCTTGGTGGGCATGGCATGGCTTAGTGGGCATGACTTGGTGGGCGTGGCAGGGGAAGGATACTGTAAAATTTCCATTCCTTCCTCATTCCAGGGGAAGGTTACTACAAAATCCCCATTTCTTCCTGATCAGCTGGGACTTGGGAGGCAGAGAATAGATGAGGATGGGACCAGTCAGAATTTTTACTACCGGTTCTCCAAACTACTCAAAATTTCTACTATCGGTTCTCCAGAACTGGTCAGAACCTGCTGAAACTCACCTCTGCTTCCAATGCAAAGCTAGAAGACATGAGGTCAGAAATGACCACATCTGACAATGGAGGTTTATTCCATAGCCTGGTACAACGCACATCTAAAAGGACCAATTCTGAGAGACGATGCACAGCTAGGAATGCAACTCTGAAGAAGCCATTTCACCCACATTTTGTCCATCATATGAAGCATATTGATCTCTGGTTTGTTCAGTTGAAGGTCCCTCAGCCACCTTCTGGCAGCTATTCAAACTTATTTATTGAAATGTGAAAGTAGAATTTGACAGGCAGGCATAAAAATAGAATTTGACATGCAAACCTTTGTGATGTATAGTGTACCATCATGTCTATCGTGTGCTTATATAATGGGTTTAGAACCCTGAGTCTTTCTTAGTCCCTAATCCTCTCCACCCACCTCCTCTTTTTAAGGGATGCTTCATCAATCTCTTAAATGTTTGAAAAGTTAAAACATCTCCTTCCTAGGTCTAAGCCTACATTAGGCTAAGTGAAACTAGTGCATAGTAAAAACAAAGAATTCAAACAAATATTTATTCAGAGAACCTGATGAAAATAGGGATATCAAAATGGGGAATTTTGATTTCCCAAGTATTCTAGCATTTCCATGCTAAACCAGAAATTCAGATCCTGGAAGGAAGAGCAGACCAAACATGAGCATAAGAGAGATATGGGGGTAAGCAAAAAAGAAATTGTCCTCCCCTGATTTCTTTTCTTGCCACTTTGGCCATTAAAAACGAGGGGGGGGGGAGTAAAACCCCATACATTACCACAGTCAGTGACTGAATAAAGGCAATGAATCTAATGGGGAATTATTAGTCAAGCCAACACTCTTATAGAATGAAGAGAAAGATACTTTTCTTTGGTTTTGCTTATAGTCCCAAAATGCATGGGCTCTAGAGCTCTAGGTGTCAAACTCAAGGACTGTGGGCCGGATCTGGCCTGCAGGGCCACCCTGGAAACTGGCCCGCGGTGCCTCTGCCAGTGAAAATGGAGCTCTGGATGGCCACATGCAGCACTCCCAAGCTCTATTTTTGGCTGCAATGGCCTCCTGCAGCCCTCTGCCAGTGAAAACAGAGCTTGGGAGGGCCACATGCTGCCTTCCCAGGCTCTGTTTTTGCTGGCAGTGGGGTACACGACATTGAGCTGGCCATACCCACCTGGCCCACCCAGCCATGCCCACTCTTCCCCCTCCCCCAGGTCAAACATAACCCTGATGCAGCCCTTAATGAAATCAAGTTCGACACCCCTGCTCTAGAACAACGTTTTTCAAATTTGTCCACGTTAAAATGTGTGGACTTCAGTTCCCAGAATTCCCCAGTAAATGTGTTGGGTGGAGTATTCTGGGAATGGAAGTCCACACATCTTCAAGTTGGCAAGTTTGAAAAGCTCTATGCCGATCCTTATTCTGACACCTCTTTGCAAGTAGCTTTTATATATGTATGAGATCAACTGTTTGTTTACAATACAAATACCAAGGTACCTGAACTAAATCCGAAAGTCTGCTCACTTCCAGACTTGTTGACAAGCAAAGTTTGCTAATATTGCTAATCAGCACTCAATCAAAATATTAAATAATTAGAAGAGAAGTGGCGCAACGGGAAAGTGCATGTGTGAAAACAAATGAAGACCAAAAGACACAGGAGCTTAAGTAAAGAGAAATGCCTGCAGCATACTGACAAAGTTAAAGAGATGTTAATGTAATGCTCTTCCCTCTCTAGTTGTTCCCTCCACTCCAAATATTTCTTCACTGATTCTCATTTAAGAATGCAATCATACTGCAGCCAGAGAGTCCGACTTCAGCTCTCTGCATTCTTTTAGTCTTCATTTGAAATGTGACAGTAATAACTAATAAACAACATTTTCAGACTTGGGAGTCCAACATTTCCCCAGACCAAGGGCTCCTGTCATTAAACATTTTATCGGTTTTGCCTGCGAGGACTTGTGACAAAGCTACAATGAAATTTGAAGACATTTCATCCAAGTGCCATTCGCCCATCTGCACTCGAGGAAATGTTCAAATGAGCCAGCCATTCATTCTTCTGTGTTAATTCACCCCTCATTTGACATACAGAGAAATGTGGCCGAGGAAAAAATGGCAACAGTTCGTGCTTTCACAAATACAAAATCCTCTTTCAAAATTCTTTCAAGGGCAGCCTCTTTATTTTCTCCCCCCACCCCATCCCAGAAGGGCTACTTTGATTATGAGAGCCATTTTGAAAAAGTGAAAATTGCTTTGCAAAACATTGGGAGGGGGTTCTCCCATCGACTTACAGAGCTTGTGACCAACCAAGCCAAAAGCAATCTATGCATCGTATTTTGTGGCCTACTGGGTTTTTATTAGTATCCCCTGTCATATTGTAATAAGAATAAAGAAAAAAAAAATTCAAGTCTGGAAGGTTATTTTCAATTTAAAAGATAATAAATTGCCCAGATCTGGGACTTCCTCATATAAATTACAATTTGCATAATTCTCAGAGGACACGATAACTTTCAGATACTGTAACTTCTTGGACTTGTACAAGGCTATCTACATAGCCAATTTTTTTTTCAACTCTCTGAAAAGTCAAACTTCCTCCTTGTTCTGTTCTTAAGGTACTGCTGTGTTGGGGGCGGCCATATCTATAATTCTACTTCCCGCTGATAGTTAGACAGCAATCCATCAAAAGCTAAGAGGATCCTGAGGGGAAGCATTTATAGTATTGTTTTGTTTCTCTGCACTTCAGTGAGAACCTATTTTTTTGTTGGAGTCTTAATCCACTGAAAATAGCTTCACAACTATAGTACTTAAGTGTAGTAGAATGCTCACTGCTTCATCTTTGTATCACAGATCTGATCCTCCATCTTAACTGAACCTGGTCTAATTTGCCTTCACTGTTTTTTAAAAGACTAAAGGCAACCAACAGGATTATATTGGGATTTCTTGATCTTTCATGATCCCTATCACTGAAATTATTATCAATCCCATTGGAAGTTTAGATATACGAGGGGGGGGGGATCCAGTTTTGGCCAAAAAAAAAGAAGTAGCATTGCAAAAAAAAACGGCAGTAGCAAAAACACTAAAGGTGAAGAGACGTTTTGAGGTTTGATCTGGCATTCACTGTCATCTTCTGACAGATACTTTGATTTGGAAGAAACTGAGGAATATTTGAGAAACTGGCCCTCAGGTGTCTTCAGTTTTATTTGCTCTGCTTAGAGGACAGGGCAGGAAAAGGATCCAAATTAAAGGATCTGGTTCATCAATCATTGACTCGTGATCCTTTGAGGGAATTAACTTGGGAGAATCTGAAAAAGTAATGAAGCCAAATCTAGCCAAGTCTTTTTTTTTTCCCCTGAATGACATTTTGTCATGTGCTTGGGGCAAATTATTTGCCTTAATAAATCGCCTGCTAACAGGATCTTGTATCATTCTATGGGCAATCCATTCCACCATGGCTTTCTATTTCCAGCCCAGTGCTTTAAGCTGCTGTGGTTCCCCCAAAACTGTATGGACATGTTCATGGAGCCAGGAGGAGTCAAGCATAACTCAAGGACATCTTTAGCTGTACTTTATGGAAGCAAGCAAGCCATATTTCTTGCAGACAAGAGCTTAGATAGTGCTATTCATGTTTCCCCAAAAATAAGACTGGGTCTTGTTTTCTTTCGGGCCCCAAAATAAGCACTAGGGCTTATTTTTGTAGGGTGTTTTTTTTTTTTCCATGCACGGGAGGCCCACTTGTGCTTGCTCACAGCAGGGCAGAAGGCCACATGGTGCACCAGTGCCACCACGAGGCAGGGGGGTGGAGCACACCCCATAATGGCTTACCTCAGGGCCCCTGCAGCCAGGCCATCCACGCCCCAACACTTGCCTCACCTCACAGCCACGGCACCAACACACCACTAGGCCTCCATTGCGGCTCCTAGCAAGCAGAAGTGGGCTGGTGGCCATGTGGAATCCTGCTGCACTTGGCTGCTGCTGCTGCTGCCATGACACAGCTGTCGGGGCATGAATGGCCTGGCTGCGGAGGCCCTGAGGTAAGCCAGTGCAGGGTGCATGGGGTAGCTCCACCACCACCTGCCTCACCTCGTGGCTGCGGCAACACGAGCAATCAGACAGAATGGGCGGCTGGGCAGGTTCTTAAGTAGGACTTTTTGGGGGGTAGGGCTTATATTAAGTTTTTTACGTGCATGCGTAAAAAGCATGCTAGAGCTCATTTTTGGGATAAGTCTTGTTTTTGGGAAAACAAGGTATGCAGAATCCTGACATTAAATGAAGCCCAGCTCAGTGGCTTTGCTGCCATTGCCATTCTTAAGTGTTATGTTCAGACAATTGGCAAAACTGGAACAGACCAGCACAACTTCCAAAGCAAGTCCTCCGTTATGCCTTTTAGAGTCCACCAACTTTCTTGCTTATTTCCAGTCTAGGCCAGTAGCAGAGACCTGAGATGGATTACGTCGCCTTGTAGGACATAATACATGGACTGTGTCTGATTAGCCTAATCTAGAATGATTTTAATGCTTTGTGTATCATAGGAACTGTACTAATGGGGTAGCTATAAATAAGATTTAGGAGCATATTGATATGGCTTAATGTTTATATAATATTTTCCATTTCAGGTAAGTCTGGCTAACAGAGATAAACTTCATACTGTTAGACATACTTTTCATATTGTAAACTGCTGTGTTTAATACACAGTTACACAATTTTTTCTCAACTGAGGACATCTTGACATCTGAGTGACATAGCAAAACCTAGTTTGTGGATTTAAATGGACTAAAATTACATTGGATTTCATTTACTTGACTTTACTTTTAAATGTAATAAATAATGTTCATATGATTACTTTTCTATCAGGGACAAGATACTTTTTTTTAAGTCAAGTAAAATTAAAAATTTAAAATTCTGGAAAGTCTCTAAGGCTGTTTTTAGGGATTTCTCAAAAGGTTGCCGGAATAGCAAAGGGAACAATCAGGTTGTGCACCTGTTGTACAACTACTGCAGATGAGAAACGAGGTGAGAATATTACAACGATCAAGTTGATACTTAGAAATGTCCCCAACAGAATAAAAGAGCCAGTTTGATCTAAGTCAGGGCTGTCAAACTCACGGCCTGCGGGCTGGATGAGTCACACATTGGCCATGCCCACGTCTAATTTAGCAAAGTGGGGGGGAGAGTCCTGATATGTCACGTGACAATGCCATGACGACACCCGTTTGACACCACTGGTCTAGGTGGTTAAGACACGAGGCTAGAAACAAGGAGACTGTGAGTTCTAGTCTTGCCTTAGGCATGAAAGCCACCTGCATGACTTTGGGCCAGTCATTCTCTCTCTCTCTCTCTCAGCCTAAACTACCTGACAGGATTGTTGTTGTGAGGAAAATAGGAGGAAGAGGACTATTATGGATGTTCACCATAAGTTTGAGTTACTTATAAAGTAATAAAGACGGGATAAAAATTCAATAAATAAAAAAGCTAAAGGCCACAGTTTGCCATACTTCTTCATTTTAGGATTACAATATTTGTGGGTTCTCTAAAATGGTTGCATAGTTTCAAGCTATAGGCAAGAGGAGAAAAAACAATTCTTAAAGCATCATCTTTCATCAGTTTATTGAAAGGGAAAAGAGGTTAAGTTACAGAAATCTTGGCAACTGAATTCTTTTCCTCTAAGCACCCAATCGCTAAGTTCACCAGAGCAAAGACTTTATAATGCTCTTGCTAACAATTATGTGAAGGACAGAGGAGGTGGTTGAACAGTATCTATTTTCCTGTGCAAACATTCCAAGTTTGCAAAATTTTAAATACCATTGTTCTTGATTCAGAATTTGAGAAGGCCATGCCAAATAATTTATGAGATCATTTTTAGAAGTCTTCTGTGCAGTGATGGGATTCAAATAATTTAACAACCGGTTCTCTGCCCTAATGATTTCTTCCAACAACCAGTACACCAAACTGCTCAGAAAGTTAACAACCGGTTCTCCCAAAGTGGTGCGAACTGGCTGAATCCCATCACTGCTTCTGTGTCTATAAGACGCACCGGTGTATAAGACACGCCAAGATTTTGAAGAGGAAAGCAAGAAAAAAAAGGTTTTGCCCTCCCCGGCCCCCAGGAGCACTCTGCAGGCCTCCTAAAGCTTTTTTGCAAAAATGGGGGTAGTTTTGCCCTCCCCAGCCCATAGGAGCACTCTGCAGGCCTCCCAAAGCTTCTGTGTGTCCTGTTTTTGTGAAAAACAGGCCGATTTTTCGCAAAAATGGGACGAGCAGGGCGGGGCTTTGGGAGGCCAAAAATGGCTGTATTCAGTCATTTAAAACACACATATAAAACATATAAAACACAGCAATATTTCCACCCTCTTTTAGGGGAGGGAAAGTGCATCTTATACTCCAAAAGGTATTTATATATACTGTATAGCAAAAGTAGTTATGATTATGGGTGGTAGAAGGCAGGTACTGAAGTTATGTACTTCTTTCCTTGCATGGTCTGTCCATGCAGTTCTCGATGTGGGAAGAACCAAAATCACAAGAGATCACTTAACTTCCTTATAGATTTTCAAACAAATCAAAATTAAACATGCTGCTGAATCTATGCAGACATATAGCAACCTGCAATAAAAATTAACACCTGTTAAATCCATGGTAAACATGCACTGTAAACAGTATATTACAATAAAGTGTCCACTGTGCATAATAAAACAGCCACAAGTACATTTTTTATTCATTATGTGCCACCAGGTTGGTGTCAGCTCTTATCAACAACATAAATAAACCTTACAAATGAAGGCAATTATACCTGTCCCAGGATAATGTTGCAGGATCTAATCTGGGCCAGTCACCAGGACCAGAGATTTTATCTTCCGAACTTTCGGACTCCTCCTGGAGCCCATCCTCAGGGATCTCTCTAGCAGAGTGACCTTATCCAAGGTGATCTGACTCCAACCTGGCCCTTCAGGTCTTCCAATAATGAAAGAGTGAAATATGGTAGAAGAATTAAGAAGAAAGCTTCAGGAGGTACAGTCAAATTTGTGGCAGCCAATTATAACAATCTTTTTACAATTTTTTAAATTATTGCATCCTTTTCAATAACCCCTTTGAAGCTGCAGCAGGCAGAAAAACTTATTAATGCCATGTGGCGTGTTCGTGTGAATATCAGTGCCTAGATGCTTATCCACACTTTAAATAACAGCAAAACATGACATTTGATTAGCAAAATTACAGAATAACAGAGTTGGAAAGGACATGGTATTTCAAAGCTAGAATGGGCAAGCATCTGAAATGCTGAATGGTAATTTAATTGTGAATATTAGAGAAGGACAAATACCAATTGGGTTGCATTCATACCAGCATCCCTCCTCTTGCCATGAATGAGAGTAAAAACCCCAGATCCACTCAAAGCAAGTTTTGTAGTAAAGTTCTTTTATATCTGTTAGCAAAAAAAATAAAATAAAAGTTTGATGTATTTTAATTAATTGCTCCTTAGTTAGATTTTTATGGTTACAGCATGAATGAGCAGGATTAAGGGAAGCTAAGCATTATTTTGTTTATTAAGTGAAATAAAATGTGAAAAATACATCATTCGTGGTCCCCAAATCTAAAGAAAAAAAAATAAAGAGGAAAGAGAAGGAGAGACATAAACACACATACAGAAAAAATATTAAAATGAATCAGCAACCAGACAAATTGATTCATCTTAATGGATGCCTTAATGGTTGATTGATTATAAAGTGGATGTACCCATCATCACATAAGCACTGACATCCAAGTGGAGACTGAGGTATTCTTTTATAACATAAGCTGTTTTTTTTTTTTTTTTTTACAAATGATATAGTTGTAGCCCCAACACCTTTCACAGCCTAAGCATGCTCCAGCAGGAAGTAAACAGAGCAGCCATAAATCAGGAATTCTACCTACTGTTGTTCTTGCTCAAAAAGCCATAAATCAGACTTTAGCTTTTCATCTGTCTTGTAAACGATCAGGCAGTAGCGTTACTGAGAGTCAAAACTCCAACCAACAGCCCAGCCCAGTAAAGTCCAAGGAAGAGCCAATTGCAGTTGTCACATTCAGTCTGAAGCTAGGCTGTCAGAAGTTGTTTTACAGCAGGGGTGTCAAACTCGATTTCATTTTCTGCAAGAGGACTGCCACCACTGCTATGTCGCTGGCGTCGGCTTGGACTACAAAAGGTTGCTCTGGGTGCCTTAGTACCGGTTCTTTTGCAAAATGCCTTTTTAAGCATTCAAATGCTCATTGACATTCTAAAGTCCAGTTTAGGGGTTGCCCTGGCCTTGGCTTTGTAAGGCCACCCCTGGTTTTTAGCAGTTCAGTGATGGGAAGGGCAATCTCTGCAAATGTGGGGATAAATCAGCGATAAAAATTTGCGAACCCCAGAAAACTTTGCAACTGTTTCCTGGTGCATGGGGGTTGCCAGTCTAAGACCGCTTTCACTTTCCCCTGGTCCATTTCTAACCCCTGGTTTGATATGCGGTAGCCAAGGTAGTCTAGAGCGTCTTTGTGGAACACACATTTTGACAGTTTTGCATGTAGCTTGGCCACCAATAATTTATTTAACACTTGCCGAACCAATTTCACATGTTCTTCCAGGGTTTCAGTGTAGATGAGAATGTCATCTAAGTAAACAAGGACCCCCTTATACAAGTGCTCATGCAGGACTTCGTTAATCAATTGCATGAAAACGCCAAGGGCTCCTTGTAGTCCAAATGGCATCACCCTGATTTGGAAACTTCCTAAGGGGCAGTTGAAAGTGGCTTTCCACTCGTCTCCTTCTTTTATTCGTATGTAGTAGTACATCTCTCGGAGATCAAGCTTAGTGAATACTTTTTCTTTTGCAGATGCCCCAAAATATCTTTGAAATATGAGGGGCAAGGGGTAGTTGTTGTGTATGCACATGGCATTTATTTCTTTAAAATCCATGCATAGTCTCATCCTGCCATCTTTCTTTTCTTTGAATAATACGGGAGCAGCCACCCTGGATGTTGCTGGCTGCATGAAGCCTCTGGCCAGGTTGGTGTCAATATACTCCCTCAGCTCCTTCATCTCTCTGGGGGTCATGGAGTACATTTTTGGTTTTGGTAACTTGGCCCCTTTCACGAATTCTAGCACAGAATCCCTGGGTTGGGGGTGGTAATCTTTGCTAAAGGCTTTTTCCAAGTCTCAGTATTCCCTGGGAATCGGGGGGGGGGGATCCCAGGTGGTTGCTCTGCTAATGCTGATGTCGCCTCGCTTCGGTCGCCAGAGGTTTTCTGCCTGTCAACCGGTTCATCTGATGGGTTTGGAGGTGGTTCAGGGCCAAGCGCTAATTTGAGTTTTCGATAGTCACCTTTCCAAGTAATAGTGGGACACTATTTGTCCAACCAGGCAATACCCAAGATGATCGACTCGGTCATTTTTGGCACTATGAAGTGAATTAGCTCCCAATGTTTTCCCATCTCTAGTTTTAGCTCTTCAGTAACAAGCAGGGTGGGCTAGCCTTGTTACTAGCCTCCAATTAGGGATCCATCTACTTGCTCAAAATGAGTGGGATTTCTTAGGGTTTTTGTATTTATCCCCAATTTCACTACTGTGTGTGGGCTGATGAGGCAGCGGGTGCAGCCTGTATCTATGATGGTTTCTATATCCCCATGGATCCCTGTTCTGGGCACAGTTAATCTCACTTTATTTGAAAGGGGTGGATGGCTTCACTTACCATTGGGTCGTCTTCTTTACTGTCTGCACTTTGTATTATTGGCAGACCGGGGGGTGGAGTTCCTTCCTCTCTTTTGGCATCTGAGAGGGGGACCTCCACAAATTGGCAGACAAACTTCCCTTTCTCAGCTGGTTTTCTAGCCGAGTTTAGCTGTAGTGGGTGCTCTCACTTGTGGCACAGGGGCTGGCACCAAACATTCCAAGGCTCAAAGGCCCTGTTGCCCACATCGGAAGCATTTGATAGGGTTGGTTGTAGTCCTCCTGGGTCATTCTTCTGTTTGATCTCCCTCTTTTACCACAGGGAAAGGAATGCCACCTAGACATAACATTCCCCCATTCTTTGATATTTATTTATCCTGCTTTTATTATTTTTATAAATAACTCAAGGGGATTGGACGCTAAAACATGAAGAATGGCTGCAGGAACAGGGTATGGCTAGTTTAGAGAAAAGAAGGACTAGGGGTGACAGGATAGCAATATTCCAATATTTGAGGGGTTGCCACAAAGAAGAGGGATCAACCTGTTCTCCAAAACACCTGAGGGCAGGACCAAGAAGTAACAAATGGAAACTTTTCAAGAACTACATTTTTAGTTCTTGGTAACATCCAACCTAGAACTAAGAAGAAATTTCCTGACAGTTAGAACAATTAATCGGTGGAACGACTTGTCTCCAGACATTGTGGGTGCTTCAAGACTGGAGATTTTTAAGAAGAGATTGGAGAATCATTTGACTGAAATGGTATAGGGTTTTCTGCTTGAGCAGGGGGATGGACTAGAAGACCTCCAAGGTTCCTTCCAATTCTATTACTCTGTTATTCAAGGCAGTGATTGTATCCAGCACACCTTCCTTCTCCACAACCATAACCTGTGAAGTGGATTGGGCTGACAGAAATTAGCATTTTCCTAAGTTTATCTTTTCTCTGTTCTGTCTTAAATTCCTTCCCTCTTCCCTTTCCTTAATTTTTACTTTCTCTTTGGCATATTTAGCACAAGATATATGTGTGAATGTGGATGTGCCTTCAAATCAATTTTGACTCCTCGTGACTGCCTGGACAAGTCTCTTCAATTTTCTTGGCAAAGTGTTTCAGAAGTGATTGGCCCTTACCTCATTCCTAGGGCTGACAGAGAATGACTGGCCCAAGTCACCCAATTGGCTTTGTGCCAAGGCAGGAATACAACTCATGACTTCCCCGTTTCTAGCCCGATGCCTTAACTAGTGCACCAAATATGGTATAAGATATACACTAGATATAAATATGGGAAATATATATTTACATATTTTAATATATTTTTATTTGATAATCCCAAAAGCAGAGGAAAAAAAGCAAAAGAGAGAGAGAGAAATAGGAATAACCATATATTACATTTACATTTAAGAGATCATTCAGTCTAATATTTAAATACATTAATTTAATTTAATTTAATATTTAAATTTATATACCGCCCTTCTCCCGAAGGACTCAGGGTAGTGAACAGCCAGAAGTAAAAAACATCAAATACAAAATTTAAAAACAATTTTAAAATATATTAAACAATTTGGCCCGACAGTTAAAATCCCCCATTTAAAAATTCAAATTAAAATTACACAATTGGAGAGATTAGGCCAGCCCGGCTTGATGAAATAAAAAAGTTTTGAGGGCCCGACGGAAAATACATAAGTCCGGAATCGTCCGTATCTCTGGGGGGAGGTTGTTCCAGAGGGCAGGTGCTCCCACAGAGAAAGCTCTCCCCCTGGGGGCCACCAGTCGACATTGTTTGGCCGACGGCACCCGGAGGAGCCCCTCTTTATGGAAGCGTACTGGCCGGTGGGAGGCTCTCGGTGGCAGAAGGCAGTCTCGTAAATATCCAGGCCCTAAGCCTTGACTGCGTGGAATAATTCCAACTAATCTGTCTTTAATATCAACAGAGAACCTGTCGTGGTCCGTATGCAGCCTGTGTGGCTGGTGGCTGATTTGGACAGTGAGGAGGCTGGTGTGGTGCTGCACCAGCAGCCTGTGCAGCTGGCACTCGAGTCGGACAATGAGGCTGGAGAAGATGTGGTGCCAAAGGCAAGGATTCAGCCAGGGCCTTCAGAATCTCCAGAAGCTCCCTTAAGTGAAGAGGACAAAGAGGAGGAGCCTCTTCTTGATAAACGGGCGCGCAGAGCTGCCAAAAGGCAGGAGTGACTCTTCAGGAGGAGGTCTCCTCGAGAGTAAGGCTTGGGGCTAATTGGCCACTCCCTTAGCCTATTTAAGGAGGAACACCAACTGAAGCAATTTGCAGGGAACAACTTCGTTCACTCCCCTACGTGCCTCGATCTTAGTTCTTTGCAAATTGCTTCTGGGCTTTCTGCCAACCATAGTAAGATTAAGATTATTTATTCTTTGGATTCTTGTAGGCTGTTAAGAAAGTTAATTAACAGCCTTTGTTTGGAAAAACAAACTTATTTAATTTAGTAAAAGTAAGGTTTGTACAGACTTTGTGTGTGCTGCGTTCTTTGGGGTCCGTAGCTGGGGCAGAACAGAACCAGGGGTGAGTTCTATTTACCTTTACTACTAGTTCACAATGGGAAAGCGTACGCACACGCTTCTGCACATGCACAATAGCTTCTGCGCATGCGCAGATCATCCGTGATGATGATCGGGTGGGTGGGTGGAGCCTCCTGCCAGTTTTACTACTGATTTGCAAGAACCAGACCAAACCAGGAGCAACCCACCACTGCAGAGAACCAATTTATAAACAGAAAGCAAACCTGAATAGGTGATTCAAGATTACTGGATGCTAAATCTTCTTTTAAAAATTAAAGAATAATAATTTTATACATCTCCAACCCCAACCTCCCTATTCTCAATAAATCCATATCTTTTTCATATAGTGATATGATCCTGTACTAACCATGCCCACAGTAGGTTTATTTTTTATCTGCTTACTCATATTCCATTGAGAAACTGAAGTCAAAATATTTGCCTGATGATAAAGACCTTTTTCTAATGCTTTTTAAAAAAGTAAATTAGAGAGCGCAGATTGAATGTTCAAAGGCAACATCGTCTGTAATCAATAGGCCAGGTCAATATTATTCCATCAACATTTAACAAGAATATTGGAGAACGTTCCACAGGAGAATCTTTTCCAGGCTTTAAAATTGCACTTGTATAATCCTTACCAAACTAAACTAGAGAAAAAATTATATATAAAAAAAGAATGAGTATAGACCTTTAATAGTATGGGGGCACTAATTCAGAATCTGCCTTATGCCTTTCATTTGGATAAACCTGCAAATTGGGAGCTTTGCCTGTACATATAGATTTATTTATATGTATAATTTCTTAGAGAAACAATAAAGAAATAGTGAAATATTCAGATAGACAGCTTGATCAGCTTGAATTTTTGGAAGTGCTGTATCATCTGAAAATAGATTCAGTTTCTCCTCAGTTACATTTGACACTATATTATATAATCAACATTTTACACATAATTATATAATCAATAAAGATTTTTTTTAATTATGTAATTTATTCTGGCATCTCTAATGCTAGAGATAACATTACACTGTTGCAATCATTGGTAGATACTTACCAGGTCTTTTACTTTGCCCTTAATATCTTTGTTTTACACAATTCGGTGAATATTCTGTTTCACATCCCTAAGGGCAATTAAGGTCCTACTTAAGACTCATTAAAACTGTATGTAATGTGGATTGTCTTGCATATATAAGGAACACTTACAGTACATGATCAGCAAGAAAAAAACCTGAGGATGTAACTGGGGTTATAGTAGAATAGTCGAAAATCCCTGCCAAGAATATTCTACATCAGGGGTCTCCAACCTTGGCAACTTTAAGCCTGGCGGACTTCAACTCCCAGAATTCCCCAGTCACCTTTGCTGGGTGGGGAATTCTGGGAGTTGAAGTCCGCCAGGCTTAAAGTTGCCAAGGTTGGAGACCCCTGTTCTACTTCATTCCTTTGTAACTTTCTCATCCTCACATTTCCTCCATATTGTCCTTCAGTATTCCCTTGTCACTGAGCATGCCCAGTACTCCATAGATTATTGTATTTTACAGTTCCAAAATTTATTTGCCACCCAACTCTCAGCAACACTGGGTTCTTTAGAAATTCTTAAAAAACATGTCAAAACAAGAAAACAACTCAAAACAAAAAGAAAAAATGCAGAGTTAAGAAATCCAGGCAGGATCAAAGTAAAAAGAGAAAGTTTCAATCACATAAGAGCCAGCTCTTCAGTGCCCTTCAAAATCCCAGGAGAGGGATGCATTCGAAACTCACAGGAAATTCATTCTACAGGGCAGGCCGTTGTTGTGACCCAAGGCCCAAGTAAGTAGTAGGAAAATCAGTCAGTGAAAAAATAAACAAACTTTATTCGAACAGCTGAGAATTACTTCATTCCCAGCGTCTTTCAACTAAATTAAAGCAAAATTCCTCCCAACACAATTCCTCAGTCCTATCGGAAACCTTGATCCAATTAGGTAAACTGCCAAAGGCCTTTCTTGGAAAACATTCAAAAGTCACAGATACAAAAATAAATGCAAGACGTAGATGAAGAAGAAGACGAAGCTACCAACGTTGTTTTCTGGCAAAGCCCAAATGCCGTTGCTGGTCTGTTTTAAGCCTTATGGGAGGGGCCAATTATCTCTTGGCCCTACTGTCGAGTTGTCCTCTTTGCTTGAGCTGCTCTTGCCTTCTGGCAGCTCTTCTCATGCGTGCATTAGGAACAGGCTCCTCCTGTTCCTCTGCCTCATTCCTATTAGTCTCTGGAGGCTCTGGAGTCCGCACCTCACTCCCCAATGGCCCTGGCCACATCTCTGCCTCCGATGCAGAGCCCTCATCCGGGCCTTCCCCAGCCTCCAGGACTGGCCCATGTTCTTCCTCAGCCTCATCGCTGTCTGACTCTGCTGCCAACTCTGCAGGCTGCTGGCAGACCACAACAGGCACAGCTACAGAGAAGATGTGCTTCCAGGCTCCCATAGATGACATTTTTTCATCAAAGGAACCCAGAGCGTACCAATCCTGCCAGATCAGATCATCCAGGCAGACACTATGGGAAATGAGCAATCCCTCAACTAACCAGGCTCTATGCCATGGTTCATCATTCATATCAATGAATAGTGCTGCTGTGGGTGCCAACAACATCTACAGAAGGCTGGAAAGGGTTCAAATCACAGCGAAATGTGGTCAGAGCATTATGATCTAAGCCTTGTCCCTTTTGTACATGCATTGGCATTGCACGTGTGAACATAGAGGAGAGTGTTTCCTTGCAATGCTGTGACTACAGCCTTGCTGGTGTTCTCTTGCACACACAGACACACCCATGGCAGGGGTAGGTTCTACTTACCTTTACTACCGGTTCGCAACGGGGACACACACACGCTCTTCTGCATATGCGCAGAAGCGTTTTGATGACATCGGGGTCGGTGGGTGGGGCCTCCCGCCAGGTTTACTACCGGTTCTATAGAACCAGTGTGAACTGGGGGCAACCCACCACTGACCCATGGACATAATCAGTAACATATACAATATATAGTTCAGTAGGTTCACTCATGCTTCACTCATGCACAGCGCTTCTGCACATGTTCAGGTTCGCCTGATACGCCAGTTGCATCCCTTTCTGGATCGGGACTCCCTACGCACGGTCACTCAGGCGCTCGTCACCTCCCGCCTGGACTACTGCAATGCTCTCTACATGGTGCTCCCCCTGGGGTGCACCCGGAGGCTCCAGCTGGTCCAGAATGCGGCTGCGCGGGGGATTATGGGAGCGATGGGGCGCTCCCATGTGACACCTCTCCTGCGCGAGCTGCACTGGCTCCTGGTGGTCTTCCGGGTGCGCTTCAAGGTGTTGGTGACCACCTTTAAAGCGCTCCATGGCTTAGGGCCAGGGTATCTATGAGACCGCCTTCTGCCACCAATAGCCTCCCACCGGCCAGTACGCTCGCACAGAGAGGGCCTCCTCAGGGTGCTGTCCGCCAGACAATGTTGGCTGGCGACCCCCAGGGGGAGAGCCTTCTCTGTGGTGGCGCCTGCCCTCTGGAACAACCTCCCCTCAGAGATACACACAATACCAGACCTCCGGACTTTTTGTCGGGCCCTGAAAACTTATTTATTTCACCTAGCCGGGCTGGCTTGATCCCACTGTTTCAGTTAAATTGAATTGATTTTAATTGGGTTGTTTTAAATTGTGGCCAAAAATATTTAATTATTTTTTAAACTGTTTTTAAATTTTGTATGTTCTGTTTTATTCTGGCTGTTCACCGCCCTGAGTCCTGCTGGAGAAGGGCGGTATACAAATTAAAACAAATAAAAACAAATCCGTGATGACATCCAGGTGGGTGGGTGGAGCCTCCCGCTGCTGCCACTACTGGTTCGCCCGAACTGGGACAAACCGGTAGAAACCCACTACTGATATAGTTGCAGTCAGCATGGCCTAATGGCTCCCAAAATTCAATGGCCATGACGGCTAGGGAGACATCACCAACATCGAACATTCAAAGCGTACGAGACTTTGTCACTCATAATTTTTTAGCAGAGTAACCTGAAGAATATGAAAGTCAACCCAATATATTGAAGGGGGGGGGGGCGGAATACAACTGGAGAAAACTGTTTGCAGTCTCCAGCATCCTTCAGACAAGAGATGAAGCTGTGCACCATTAGCAATCATGTTTCTTTTTTCAACAAAATTCTCCTTTTAAAAAATAAGAATTTAAAACAGGAGATTTGCAGATTTGCAAATGGTCACCAATAGTGATGCAAAACGAAAGTCCTAGAAATATTGTCCTGGAAGACTGTCTTAAATAAAATTCTCCTTAAAGGAATCACTGTCAGTTAACATTCATTTTGCTGGCCACGAATAACATTTCTGCCTATCTCTAACAAGAAGCTTCTTCTACATGCAGATTTGCATCCCAATTAATGAGTGTGCGGGTAACATTTTCTGCCATGACTTTGCATATAGCAGCTGCCAAAAAAAAAAGGTGGGGGGAAGGAAAGGAAAAGAGCAGGCTGGTAATAACCTCATTAAATTATTATATTACACTTTACAACATTATGCCAATTTCCTCTCCAACTGACCTCAGGTTTTCTTGAAACTTGTGTTACAGCTTACTCTCACACAAACGCTCATTAGTTTGCACGGAATCTAGTATTAGAGAAAAATTGGGGTTTTTTTCCCCCCTCCAGTTTTCTTTGCATTCCCTCACCCCAATTTATTCAAACACTTTTCATTATGTGATAATTACTTTGACTGCTAATGGTTGAAGAGAACAATATGTGCTGCAATCCCTGCTCTTTTCATAAGAGAGAGAGGAATTTAGGTATCAGAGCTCCCGTGACACAGATGCTACTGTCTCCTTGTTTTGTGTTTTCTCCAAGCCCTGAGGATTTTTGGTTTTTAAGTTGTTACAGCAATTTTTCATGCTGTCACACCCAAACATGCATATTGACAAAAATGTCAAGGAATTGCCTTGCATGCATTTATTTTCTTTCCTCTAGAAAGAATAATGAGAAAGATAATTTATACTTGAAAATGCACATAAATCCATAGCTGAGAATGCACTTAAGTTTTTCTTAATCCTGAATAATTGGTAAAAGATTTTTCTTGGAGAATCTTGCTTTTAATGGGCCCATTGTTGCTCAGTTAATACCAGACTTTGGGTTCCAGGTTCAGGCAATATGAGAGCGACTCCACAGAGCACACATTTTGAATATTAGTGATGTATTCTTGGACCAATGTTCATCATATGAAATTTAATTAAAGCCAATAAAAGTACCAGTCTTATTAGATGAGTAGTTGCTGTTTTCAGATTGCTAGAGCAAACGCTTCCTTGCTGTAAGCATAAGAGTTTGGAAACACTTGACCATTTTCAAAAGAGGCAACTAAACAGAAAAGTTATGCAAAGACTGAAAGTCACTTGAGCCCCTCCCAAGTAGTGTGGTAAAGCGATACCGCACTGAATCAGTGAACAAAAGGAAGTGCATGGAAGATACTTTTCTCAGGCACCTAAATGCATAAATTGAGGAATCATCCAGATAATATAAATAATTAAAACCAACAGGACACATATGCACCACCAGCCTGTAATACAGGGGTAACCTGGATTTGTGCTGACCAGCTACTACAACTGCACGAGTAAGTTGGTGCATGATGAGGAGGCATGTTTTACTATAAAAAGCTTCTCAAATAATGTGATTAACAACCAGCTGATTGGTTGACCTATCAGTTACTAGGTGGCAAAAAGTGTCAGAATAACTCTGATCATCCAGATTTTTGCAGCTGAAACATAATCTCCAGGTAACTGTTGAAGAGGTGGAGTGTGAGAAAGGGTTTTTGCTACGTATGTCTAAGTAAACTGGCTGACCCTGTATTCCCTTCAAAAATACAGCAAATAAAGTGGCTTCAGAAGTCCAGGTTCCAGTTCTCTCACAACCGGAGCAGAGATCAACATAGAGGAAGGTCCCCTTTCCAATTTCCTTTCCCCACACAAACAAAAATCTTCCTGACAATCTGCTCCACAGCACAAACAGAAGAATATACAAGACAAGGAGGCAAGGGACATGATGGTGACTATTCTTTTGGTTGGTCCACCTATCCAATCTTGAGCTGTGGGAGCGCAGTGGTTTGAATGCAGTACTGCAGGCTACTTCTGCTGACTGCCGGCTGCAGTTGGGCAGTTCGAGTCCCACCAGCTCAAGGTTGATTCGGCCTTCGATCCTTCCGAGGTCAGTAAACTGAGGACCCAGATTGTTGGGGGCAAAATGCTGACTCTGTAAACCACCTAGAGAGGGCTGTGAGCACTGAGAGCACTGTGAAGCAGTATACAAGTCTAAGTGCTATTGCTACCCATTAAAACAAAAAAAAAAGCATAAAGAAGCCAGGGGCTTTAGATTTGCTCACAACCCACAGAGGTTTACAGAAGAGGTGCAGAGTTCAGTGACCAAATAGAAAGCAGCCCCACCAGAACAATAGGCGCAAAACTGCCTATCTTAAGCCACTTCTCCTGGGTGCCTAACCTGTCTGCATGAAATGTTGTGTGCCAGTATAATATGGAAGGTGCCATTTCCATACCAGTGGGCTGATGGTGAGATGTAGATAATGTCCTGAGGACATATCTTTAGGCAAGTGGAATCTCTTCACATTATCAGTTTTTTCCAATCCCAGGATGTTGGTGAAATCTTATGAACAAAATCTCTAATGTGATAGAAGGATAAAGAATGTGGCTAACCAGAACACTGATGAATTACAATCCCAATATCCCTCAAAATTGATGATACTGGTTTTCAATTACTACGGGACCACCAGTTTCTTGCCCCTAATACACATGTCTGAAATAGTTCCCAGCTCTCAATTAATGAAGCTGTTTCATTAGTCAACCCATATAACTGAGAAACAGATTTGATTTATTGATTTGATTTGATTTGATTTGATTTGATTTGATTTGATTTGATTTGATTTGATTTGATTTGATTTGATTGCTGCTCATCTCATTCAGAGGCAACTCTGGGTGGCTCACAAGCATTTTTAAAATATAGGTTATCATGTGTGTAACTGGAACTGATGGATACTTGTTATAATTTTTGAATCTGACACATTGCTTTCTCCCTGGTTCTTAAACAGGCAGTCACTGAATGCTAAAATTGTATGAAAGTTGTGAAGTTTCGTGTCTATATATATGAATGGTTGGTCATTAAAACACCATTAACTTGTTTGTTTGTGGGATTGGTAATCTACTCACTTCAATCAAATTAAGTGATGCTTAAGTGGCTTCAAGTTGAAAATACAGAAATATGTTAATTAAAAATATTTTAAAAATAGTAATTAAAAATAAAATCAATATCTGTACTGGTCTTCAACTGCAAAAAAAAAATAGAATTGAACTGAAATAAAACAATAAATTAATTTTACAACAATAAATATAAATTACCAATAATTAGAGCTTTGCAAAAACTATTCAAGGGCGGGATTTAAGAATGTTAAAATACCTCTGTGTACACCAGATTGGTCAAGAGTAGCTTGTTTCAACTTATTTCCAATTCTGGAGCATGATTCAGAAAAGTGAGCCCATTTCATTTGGGAATCAGGAACACTATCCGATTCCAAATTTTATTTTCTTGGATGGAATTTAAAGAGAGCCAGTTTGGTCTAGTCTAGTGGTTAAGGTTTTGGCCTAGAAATGAGGAGTCTGTGAATTCTAATCCTTCCTTACGCATGAAAAACTGACTAGGTGACTTTGGGCCAGTCATTCCCTTTGACCTACCAAGGTGGTTGTTGTGAGGAAAATAAGAGGAGGAAGGAATATTGGATATGTTCACCACTTTGGGTTGTTTATAAAAATAATAATGGTGGGAAATTAAAATAAAATAAAATACTAGAAAGAGGGTTGAACACAGTTCCTACAATGAAGCTGTGGCCTTTTATATATATATTTAAAAAATACAAACAAAACAAAACATAAAAACATTATCATTCCATACAATTATAGTCAGTGTATCAGTCGGTGGCATTTTTGTGCTCCTCCTCTCTTCAATTTATCACTAAACATGCTAAATTATTTCCAAAAATTTCAACATCCATTTATATCATAATTATTTCCAATTCTTATTCTCTCTCCATTGGTAAAATAAATCCCATATCAAATAATATTGTCTATCTTCCTGCTCTCTTATTTCAAATGTCAATTTACTCATTTCAGCACATTCCATCATTTTCTTAATAATTTCTTCATCATTAGGTAACTTTTCTCCTTTCCAGTTTTTAGCAAATACAATTCTAGCTGCTGTCAAGAGATTCACAATTAAATATTGCAGTTCTTTATTATATGTCTCCAGTATAATCCCTAATAAAAATATCTCTGGTTTAAAGTCAATATGTCTCTTTATCATTTTTTCCAACCACGTGTGGTTTTTTGAAGCCCTTTCCTCAGGCCTTATGAATTCAACTTCTTTAGTCTAGACAGGAATTATCTTTTGAAGCTAAGATTACATCCCTTCTCCACCATAGGACTGAGCAAGTTTGTCAGGGAAATTGATGAGGAGCCTGGTGGCGCAGCAGACTAATAGCCTGTTATTAACATTCAGCTGCCTGCAATTACTGCAAGTTCGAATCTCCCCAGGCTCAAGGTTGACTCAGCCTTCCATCCTTTCTAAGGTAGGTAAAATGAGGACCCAGTTTGTGGGGGCAATAAGCTGACTTTGTATAAATATACAAAAGTATGAAGGCTATTGCTTAACGCATTGTAAGCCGCCCTGAGTCTCCGGAGAAGGGCGGCATATAAATCAAATTTAAAAAATAAAATAAAAATTGGAGGCTAAAGAGTTAAGAATGTGAGCTCAGCAACAATTAGTGAAGCAAATTAGAATACAGAATAACAGAATTGGAAGGGATCTTGGAGTTCTTGTAGTCCAACCCTCTGCTCAAGCAGGAGATCCTATACCACTCCAGACAAATAGCTGACCAATCTCTTCTTAAAAACCTCCCATGAAACACCTACAACTTCTGGAGGCAAGTTGTTCCACTGATTAATTGTTCTCACTGACAGGAAATTCCTCCTTAATTCTAGGTTGGTTCTCTCTTTGTCTCTTTTTCCATCCGTTACTTCTCGCCTTGTTCTTATATTATAAATTATATACATTATAAATTATAGTGAATCATTGTTTTATAAATTATATATGTGTGTATGTGTGTGTTAGTAAAACTACTGAAGAAAAAAGTTGATAAGAAACACATGATATGATAGGCAAAGCCTAGCACTTGTTAACTCATCCTATTGGGAGAGTTCAAAAGAAGTTGCTCAAGAAATGACCTGAGATTAGCAGCTTCAGAGACAAGAATGATTGACAAAGAAGGGACAGAATAAACCCTCAGCTCTCTAACAACATCCTACTGCCCCCTGAAATCAGTAGGCATGAGATGGTGAAGAGTCAGTGAAGTCACATCTCCAAAAAGAGACTGGAAATAGGATGTCCTACATCAAAAGAAGGAAGGGTAACATTTTTCTCCCAAAATACTCCTTTTGATTGTTTCCTGCCATCCTTTCTGACTGTATCGATCTAGCATTATTCATAGGCATCTCATCTTCATCCTATATTTTGGAATTTTGTCTCCAGACTCTTAGCAGCCACTAATTCAGATGTTTCATAAACCCTTCCCCAGATGTCAACAATCCTTTCTGACCACCATTTGATTCATTCCCATCTTCCCTTCCTGAACTCTTTAGCCAGCCCTAAGCTGAGTGGTCCTTACCTGAGAGAACCTGTTCACAAGATTTCACTCCCATCCAAGTTCCTGCAAAAGAAGAAGCCAACGGTGATTTGAAGACAAGAGTGAGACGAACTCTTTACCATATCATTTTAGATCAATATTGAAAACAGTAATTCTACATTGCCAAGAGACACAGAAAGAAGATGATTTTTCATTATAGTCTTCTGCTTGTAGAACTGACACCAGTGATACCAGTGATTAGATTTGCTTTGATCCTATTAGCCATTCACGTGCAAGTTAAAATATAATTCTTTCAGAGGACTTGTTTTAATTAGTTAAGAAAATGCCACAGATCTCGGCCTGCTTGGCCACATTTGTGCTGAGCCCTCACAAATAACTTGCAGGTGTTGAATGCTTGTCAATCGTGGGTTTATTCTCGCTACAAACTGGCTACAAGGCAAGTTGAGCTCTACAAGTTTAAAGTTGGCGCTTAGAGCGTCCGCCTCTCAGTGCCCATTTTCAAAGAAACGTCCCACCCCTCCAATCACCCAGGCCATCGGCGTCGGCTGTCACTCGATCCCAGCTGTTCAGCAGTCTGGATCAAACAAGCCACCAGCCTGTCACTTGCTGCTCCTTCCTATGTCATCCGGCAGCGCCCGGATTCCAGCCCCGGCCCAATCCTACTGCTACCAAGAAGTCCCGTCTCCCGACCACCCAGTGCTACCATCACCACCCATGTCTCCGGCTTGTGTAGCCGCCATCACCATCACCCGTGTCCCGTCGCAGCACTCTGTGGCATAAGTCCGCGGTCTTTCTGCAGCCCACCCGGGTTTCCTGTGTTTTCTGGCATTAGTCTGCAGCTCGTGTATTGAGCGGTGGACATGGCTCAACAAGAGACTTGTTTATGCAAACTGGTTTTCAGATAATTAATATATATTTCTTGCAAGTGTTTTTGGCCTGATACCATATGGGGCCTTTTCCATGTAAACCACCAAGAATCACATGATTAAAATCATTTTGAGCCAAATGACATAGCATCCTCATTTGCTGCATGCCATTAAAAATTGGATCCAGAACTTTGAAGGTGCGGGGAAGTCCATTCCTGAAAAGGCAAATTAGATAATCTTTTCCAAGGGTCTGTTCAGAACTGGAACCCAGCACTAACAAGCATTGTTACAGATATATGACCATCATAATTTGAGCCTTGTCAGATATATTTATGCTTTTGATGATGGCTGAAATTCATTCTGAAATTGAAACTGTGACTCCAGCAACCATCTCTCTCGTTTTAATGATAAACAACAGGATGGTCACATTCATAATTGGCTACGCAAGCCCAGTAACTCTTCAACTGCCAGTTTTTGCAAAACTCAGAAGAGTATCCCATCCAGCTTGACAGGCACCACCTTCACAATCTATGGCATGAGAAGCTAATCAATACAGAAAGGTTCCTATAAAACTGCAGAACGGGTTCAGTAGTAAAACTAGAGATGCAGACAACCCATTTGTTTCGTGAAATGACATGCTGTCAGACAGTCTTGTTAATGACTTCTCAGAGCCCTTAATCTTAGCAGCCAGGTTTTCATGAATCATTTCATCAGAAAAACTGCCTTCCCCATCTTCAACCTGCTGCAATTTGCCCATTACGAGGTAACATAATTTGAGAAAGGAGAGGGAGAATAACAGAGGTTTGTAGTAATTTTTTAAAAAATAACAGTTTAACATTCAATCGGAAAGTAATAGAATATGATAAAGAAAAGGAGAAGAAATATATAGCAAGAGCATTTAGACTTATATACTGCTTCACAGTGCTTTACAGCCCTCTCTAAGCAGTTTATAGAGTCAGCCTATTGCCCCCAACAATCTTCCCTGACCTCAGAAGGATGGAAGGAAGGCTCAACCTTGAGCCAGTGAAACTTAAACTGCCAAACTCCTGGCAGCCGGCAGTCAGCAGAAGTAGCCTGCAGTACTGCACTCTAACCTCTGTGCCACCATGGCTCTATAACTGACTTCCCCTTTCATCACAAGTATAAATAATTTTAGTAACTGACCACCTTCTCTTAAAACATAACAAATGATCTCTTCTTCACATATCCCAGCTCTTATCGATAAACAAATCCATAAAGTCTTGCCATTTCAGTCCTGATGTCAGCAAAAGTCTATTCAAGTTTACCAGAGATAACAATATATCTATTTTGACCTTGGTCAAATAAGCCAACTTCATATTCTTTGTCTCTTCTCACAAAATTCTTCAAAGTTTTAACAAAAGTCCTTTGTAAATTCAGTATATAAAAATTATTAGGGTGACTCCCCTGGTTTATTATTTGTATGCCACTTTTGTTTATTAAGACAACCACCAGTTTCTTGTGTATGTCCAGTATAGCATCATTTTTCATATCATCCTTGTAGCTTGTCATTTTGAAATCCACTTTTAGATCAGTTTCAATCTTGCTTAATCTTATTAGATTAAACACAGTCTAAAAAGTCAGACACTCGTCAAATTAATTTCCATTGTTAATTTTTCAAAAATATCCTTCAATATGCCTAATGTTAAAATATTTTATTTAATTCTGTATTAGTAACTCAAATTTAAGTGTTCTGTAATTGTAATCTTTAGTTCCTTCTTATTCCCTCTAGTGTCCAACGTTCAAAGTCTCATACCATGTTTTTTTAAAAAAAATCATAACAAAAGCATTTTCCCATAGCAAAGATTCTTACGACTAATTCCAAACTATTATTTCAAAACAACCTCAACCCTATGTCTGTCTGAAACTTTTCAAAATCAAAGTTCTAATCACCCTTTTTCTGCTTATTCCAAAAGATTTTCTAAAATCCTTAAACTTTTATTTAAAACTTCTTTCACTAAGGATTGAAGGAAATTCACATAGTGCTTAAAACTTGTCAATCCGAATCCAATGATAGTTGAAAATTGCTGTTAAAAGGCAATATCCAAAAGTTATTAGAAAAGGAAGTATGCAAACTCAATGTCCTTTTTGAAGGTGCTAACTGAGGTTTCAACAAGATGATTTTCCTATTATCTCCCAGAGCTTTAAACCGACTGGAGGCCGCTGTCTTGAAATCTCCCTGCAAGGAGCAAACTGTCTGGCTCATTTCTGATGATCCCATCTTTTTCTGGTCTATTCACTGGCTCTTCATTCCACCACAGTCGTAGGCTCTGTTTTTAGAAAAGCTGTCTTCAGTAACCATTTTTTTCCTTGGAAGTCCCAAGAATAATAGAGGTTTAGAAGGAAGCTGAAGTGCTTAAGGTTTATTTTCTGTTCTTTGCTCTACTCCTTTAGAAACATACCAGCAAATAAAGCATAATTAAAAATGCAAGAGCTATTGGAAAGTCAGGTTCATTCCTACTTGTTGTGCAGTCTCTCTCTTTCTCTCTCTCTCTCACTCTCTTTCTCTCTTTTAAGTACAAAATTGGGCCATTAAATCTCCATTTCTTTGCCATCTTTTACTTTTAGGTAAAAGGCAAGTATGAATATTTAAAGATATTTTAAAATTAATTTTAATGTTTGGGAAGTAGTCCAGAATTTCTTAGCTATTATCTAGGCATGATGTAAAGTATCACATAAAAACTGAGGTGCCTGGAGAGAAGAAGATGAACTCAGAATAAATACATGGTCAAGGGGAAGTTGGAGAGAACTAATTTTTGCAAGATAATTGATAAAAACCAAAACTTCTTACCCCTGAGGATCTCATGGTATGTATTTCTCTTTCCTACTAGCATTCCTGCATTATGAAAGTCTTCCTTCCTTCCTTCTGTTGGAAGTTAAAACCCACCCCTCTCCTAGAAAAATGAAATAATTTAGGATATACTAAAAAGGCAGAATATTTCCCCTAAAAGGGAGACAGAAACTCATTTCCCCCCATCTTTGTCAATGGGCTATTAAGGCCTCAGCATCCCATCTGCAACACAAAGGACCCATCTAGCAACAGAAACTCACCACATGGCACCTGGGAAGATTACATCAGCCAGCAAGGCTAGCTAAGACCACTTCCCCCTGGGAGTCTGACAACCAATCAGGATACTCTTCCTGTGCCCCAGGAAGTTCAACGCCCAGAGAGGGCATAAAACCCAGGAACTCTCAGTATCTCGTCCCTTTTCTGTTCAGGAACTCAAACCATGTGATCCTGTCCACCATTAAACCATCTTTCCAAGCAGTCTCCATGTTTCCAGTGTCTTTTTCCCCACTTGGAACTGAACCCAGATGGACATTTCTTCCAACACTTCCTTCCTTCCTTCTTTTTTTTCCCCTTTCATCTGTAATAGCTAAAATCTTCCATTAGGGAACCCGAAGTGAGTACAGAAGTACTTTAACTCCAGTTCTTTCTAAGATGAAAGCAGTGCCAGAAGAGCAAATTTGAAAGAAGTGATTCACCTGAAACCACAGAGCCAATCAATGGTCTTTGAAGTTTGCTATGGATACCAGAGCAAGTGAGTTCTTTAGCAACCTGATTCTTCCAAATGAGCAGAATGGTTCACCTTGTGGCAATAGACACAATATCCACCCTCTGTAAATGGGACAGAAATACAAAACTTCAACTTATGTCCTAACACCATTTCATCTTCCCCAGGAACAACTTCTGATGCACAAGTAAATGCTCAGTTTGCACCACATTAGGTGGCTTTTGTTCTAACCCAGGACTCAAGGACTGCTCTCCCCCAGGGATCTTCCAAGGAGAATCTCTTCCATCTCATATAGATGTTATTTTCAGGAAGCTTTGCACCAAACCCTCTCTGTGAGGAAAGCATCCAATAAGGGGGTGGGGGTGGACCGTGGGCGTGGCCTGCACGTGACACATTTGGCCCATGGGCCTCCAGCCTGCTTTAGATGTATCTATCCCAGAAAATCCACATTCTACAGTTTACAGATACAGCTTCTCCTGAACTCTTTCTACCTCACGCTCATGAATTTTTAGAACCAGCAAAACAGAATACAGAATAACAGAGTTGGAAGGGACCTTGGAAGTCTTCTAGTCCAACCCTCTGCTCAAGCATGAGAAATTCTAGCTTTCTAGACAATTGGCTGTCCAATCTCTTCTTAAAAACCTCCTGTTGTGGCCCCGCCCTCTGAGCCTGTCCCATCGGAGGAAGAAAGCTCCGAGCATGAGGAAGAGGATTCAGCCAGGCCTCCCTCTCCAGGCCCCTCCCCTCTGGCATTGTCTCAGGTGCCGGCCGAGGGAGAGGAGATTAGCAGGGAGACAGGTGGCTCGGATCAGAATGACGGAGAAACATCATTCCTGGACGCACGCCTCCGAAGGCGTGATAAACAATTGCAGCAGCTTAGGAGGCATGCTAGGGATTAGAACTGAGTCACTGGACCACACCCCAGAGACTATATAATAGAGGGTGGTGGTCAGTGATCCTTGTGACGAACAAAACTAACCTTGGATAGTCACTAAAGCCTCGTTCGGAATTGCGGAGAGAAAGATTTATTGTTGTAGGACATTTGGAAGCTGAGTATTTATCTTTCTGTTTTTCTGTGAAAATAAAGGCACTTGGCAGACGGTGTGTCTATCGCTGCCAAGTTGGAGATAAAGAAACTGGGTGCGTTCCAAAGTGTTTCCTTAACCCTTGGCTGGCTGGGTTTGTGTGTGTGTGTGTGTGGACGGGGACAGATCACCTCCTGGGATGGAGCATACAATTAAAGTACCCTTTGGGATTTCCGGAACTCTAAATAAGTTGCACAAACTTTATCCTAGTTTCACAGGCCGGGCAAGGAATGCAAAAACACCAGAGGAAGTTCATACCTGATCACAGGGTCCAGATGCTTTTTAGGTTCTTTTAAGATAATTGCACATTGGTGAATGCATTGCTTTCAAACTTCACACTGTGGTCACTTAGCTGGCCCTTCTGTTACTTCCCCCATCACCTTTTTCTTGTTGTTGTTAGTTGCAAAGTTGTGTCCGACCCATCGCGACCCCATGGACAATGTTCCTCCAGGCCTTCCTGTCCTCTACTGTCCTCTGGAGTCCATTTAAACTCACACCTACTATTTCAGTGACTCCATCCAGCCACCTCATTCTCTGTCATCCCATTCTTCTTTTACCCTCAGTCTTTCCCAGCATTATGCCTCAGTGTCACCTTAGTTTCCAATGTTTGGCTGATTATTCCACTTCACTGCACTTTCACAAACTAGAAACCTAGCAAAACAACACAAAACAAGGCTTACATTTTCTCACAGCCTCATATGACCCTTTGGAGCCTTTTTTGTAATGAATGCATTCGCGTTCATAACTTAGAAGCATGTTTAGGTTGCGTGGTGGTATCACCGTATGGCTGCCTTCCCTGCGTTGAAAGTATTTGTGGGCGGCTCAATTTTTTCCCAGCAATAGAAAGAAATAAATATAAGTCCCCAAAGGGAAAATGAGAAGACTTTATGGAAGGTAGGAAGCAGATTGTTTATCCTCCCACACAGGATGATTCCTCTACTATCCCTGCCTCCTGCTGCTGAAAAGAAAATGCTACATTGCTACAAGTTCTACCTCTTTGGCAGGCAGTTCTCTTCTGGGTGGTTTTGCAGAAGTGAAACTAGACTCAGGAAAAAGTGGCAGTATACTCTATTCTCTAGCCCAGCCATATGAGTCAGTTGACAAGCAGGTGAATTTTGGTCACATGACCATGGAGATGCTGCAATGGTCATGAAAGTGAAAAATGGACATGGGACTTTTTCAGTGCCATTGCCACTTTGAATGGTCACTAAATGAACTGTTGTTAAGTCGAAGATTACCTGTATTTCTTCCCACTTACCCATTTAGGGACAAATAATATGGCTAGGAAGGATTATAGAGCTGTGGTGCCGCAGTGGTTAGAATGCAGCACTGCAGGGCTAATTTACCACTCACTCCAGGAGTTCGATTCTGAGCGGCTCAAGGTTGACTCAGCCTTCCATCCTTCAGAGGTCTGTAAAATGGGGAGCCAGATTGTTGGGGGCAATATGCTAACATTGTAAGCCACTTAAAGAGGTCTGTAAAGCACTGTGAAGTGGTATATACCCTGTTTCCTCAAAAATAAGACATCCCCTGATAATAAGCCCAATCGGGCTTTTGAGTGCAAGCTGTAAAATAAGGTCCCCCTGAAAATAAGCCCTCCCCGAAAATATTTAAATGCATGTGCAGCCTGTTCCCGCCATTTCCTCTGGTAGGGTTAGGGAGACAGAGCTGGAAATCAGGTAAGACTGCAAGAGGAGCCCCATCTTGCTCCACACACCCCAGAATAATAAGACCTCCCTGAAAATAAGGCCAAGCACTTATTTCGGGGTTCAAAAACAAATATAAGACAGGGTCTTATTTTGGGGAAACACAGTAAGTCTAAGTGCTATTGCTATTGCTATTACAATGCAACCATGTCACCTCAGGTTTCAGAATTCTGGGAAAGTTCAGGCCATATCCTCCAACATCCTTCCTGTTCAAGGCAGAAGACTGGAAAAAGAAAGAATCAGATTGGAAATAATTATTAGCTATAGAAATTATATTAGTAAAAAAACGTTTAGTTCTTGGGAATATAGGCTGCCTTACTGGGCTGATGAACTCTTGGCACAGGTTAGACTGAGTGTCACCGGGATTGAGAAAAACTTGTTTGGACAAAGCATGGCAAACTTGATTAAAAGAGCTTTAAAATAAATCCTTCACGGACTAAGGATAAAAACCCAGAGGTAAGAAGTTCAAAGGGGGTGGGGGGGGGTGGACACTTCTGCATCTTATTCTCAAGAGTAATAAGTGACAGAGTAACTATCCTATTGAATCCTCAGGGAAGCATCAGAAAAACCTCATATACCTTCAGAACATTGTTGTCTATTTACTAATGCGTAGAGTATTAAAAATAAGCTTGATCTCTTATTACATATATGATTTGATATGTATAATTAAGATCCCACAGAGCAGTTCTTGTGATTGGAATGCAGAAACTTAAGGATCCAACCTGCTCAAAAATTGTTCTACCAAAGTGGCAGAAAAAAAAAGGAAGAAAATTTCTTTGTATATTGAAAATATTCACATCAAGGCAAAAATAGAAAAGAATTAATTTGGTGCCACCCTCAGAATTATAATACATAAAAGAAATAAAAGCAATATCATTTTGGTATTGCCTAATTAAAAAGAAAGTGTTGGTTGAAGCTTCCCAAAAGTTAACTGCTGTTCTTTCAAGAAGCATGAAATATTGCAATAGTGATGGAAGATTTTCGGTTATAATGCCTTAGTAAGATCACATATGGAATACTGCATCCAGTTCTGGTCACCACACTATAAAAAAGATGTTGAGACTCTGGAAAGATTGCAAAGAAGAACAACAAAAATGATTAGGAGCTGAAGGCTAAAACATTCAAAGAACAGTTACAGGAATTGGGTATGTCTAGTTTAATGAAAAGAAGGACTAGGGGTAACATGGCAGCAGTGTTCCAATATTTGAGGGACTCCTACAAAGACAAGGGGTCAAACTATTTTCCAAAGCACCAACAGGCAAGACAAGATACAATAGATGGAAACTAATCAAGGAGAGAAACAACCTAGAATGGGCGTTGTACTTACCTGATACGCCTCTTCTCTGTCTGGCGCCCACGGCAGTCATGCCTGGGTAGTGACACGGCTGTTAACCAATGACTGAGTCTCCTGGAAACCTTCAGCACCGCCCCTTCCTGCTGCATTCCAGTTTTGAGGCGAGGCTGTCCAGAAGACTGGAGTGTCTGTAGAGAAAAAGCAGATAGTAAAAAAAACTCCCCACCCCCGGAACCCAGGGACGTCCGGAATGGGTGGGGCTGATTGCCGTGGGCACCAGACTGAGAAGAGGCGTATCAGGTAAGTACAACGCCCATTCTCCTGCAGGGCGCTCACGGCAGTCATGCCTGGGACATACCAAAGCATGATGTCTCCTAGGGTGGGAGAGGCCAGACCTGCTGTAGAACTCTCCTGCCGAAGGCAGCGTCCACCGACGCGTAGACATCCAGACGGTAGTGCCGGATGAAAGGGGAGAGAGATGACCACATGGCGGCCCGGCAAATCTCATCCAAAAGAGCCTGCGTGGACCAGGCAGCGGAGGTGGCGGCGCTCCTTGTGGAATGCGCCGTAATATTCGCAGGAACCCGCAGAGACTGAGCCTCGTAGGCCAATGCAATCGTAGCTCTGATCCACTGTCCAATGGCAACAGAGGAGACCCGGGAACCCATAGTCGAAGGTTGGAAGGAGAGGAAGAGAGCTTCTGACCTCCGGAAGGGAGCAGTACGAGCCACATAAATCTTAAGCGCCCTGCGGACGTCCAGCTTATGCCATAGAAATTCCTGGCGACGGCGAGGAGACGGGCAAAAGTTCGGGAACGTGAGCTCTTGTGACCTGTGAAAGATGGTGTTGATCTTCGGCACGAACGCCGGGTCGAGGCGAAGAACCACCCTGTCCGTGTGAAAGATGCATAGGTTGGATCGCACGGACAGGGCAGCGAGCTCAGAAATCCGTCTAGCGGAGGTAACAGCAACTAGAAACGAAACTTTGAACGATAAAAACTTGAGGCCAACTTCTTGTAAGGCCTCAAACGGAGGACCCGTCAAGGCAGAAAGAACTTTGTTCAGATCCCAAGATGGGAACTGGTGCACCGTGGGTGGACGGAGATTGGCCGTGCCTCTCAAAAAGGATCGAATGAGGGGATCCGTGGTAATAGGCATGGAGGACGAACATGAAAGGATTGAGGATAAGGCAGCCACCTGTCATCGGAGGGTATTAGGGGTGAGGCCTGCAGCGAAACCATGATGCAGGAAATCCAGCAGATGAGGGATAGACCGCTCCGTAGGAGTAATTCCTTTCTTATGACACCAAGAGCAGAACGCACGCCAGGTGGAGCCATAGATCCGGAGCGTTGATGGACGGCGTGCGGCTTGGATGATGGGAATTGCACCCGGAGGAACCCGAGCCCTCACTAAAAGGAGCCGCTCAGTCGCCATGCGGTCAGTTGGTAGGACCGAGGATCCGGATGGAGAAGAGGACCTTGGTGGAGAGAGATCCGATCGTCGGGGATCCTCCAGTGGGGGGCGATGGACAGGTCCAGAAGGTCGGCGAACCACAGTTGGCGAGGCCAGTGTGGTGCCAAAAGAAGAACCTCCGCCCGCTCCACTACCATCTTCCGTACGACCTTGGAAATTAGGGGCAGGGGAGGGAAGGCGTAGAGCAGTTGATTCTGTGGCCAAGGACTCCAGAGTGCATTCACCGCCTCCGCTCCCGGACAGGGGGACCGAGAGTAGAAGCAGGGAAGCTGCTGGTTGCCGGGAGCCGCAAACAGGTCCATGGATGGATGGCCGAACCGGGTGCACAGATCCTTGAACAGGAGGGGATGCAGACTCCATTCGGCCGGATCGATGAGGGAGCGGCTGAGAGAGTCCGCTTGGGTGTTTGCAGATCCCGAAATGTGCTCGGCACGAAGCGACGATAGATGGGCTTCCGCCCAGAGACCCAAATGGAGAGACTCTTTCATTAAGGACCGGGAACAAGTCCCCCCCTGCCGGTTGACATGAGCCTTGGCCGAGACATTGTCCATGAGGATGAGGACATCCCGACCAAGTACATGAGGCTCGAATTTGAGGAGGGCTAGACGGATAGCCCTCAATTCCAGGACATTGATATTCATGGCTCGTTCTGCCTGGGACCAGAGACCCTGAGCCAGGTGAGAGTCCAGATGTGCCCCCCAGCCCGAGAGGCTGGCATCCGTGGTGACAATAATCCTGTGCAGGTCTCCGAACGAAGAGCCCCGGGATATGGCTGACGATGTCCATCAATTCAGAGAGTCTCGAACCAGAGGCGGAAGGACAATTCTGAAGGGTGAGGTGCTGGTGAGGCACCGTTGGTAAAGAAGTAGCAGCCACTGCAGCTCCCGGCTGTGGAGGCGAGACCACGGCACGATGCCGTAAGTAGAAACCATTTTACCTAGGAGGCTAGAGAGACCCAGGAGAGAGGCGGAGCCCCGCCTCTGAAACTTGGAGGCCATGTCAGCGAGACTTGTCTGGCGCTCCTGCGACAGGGTAACTTGAAGAGTGGTTGAATTAATGATGGCCCCCAGGTGCTGAAGGGAAGTAGCAGGTGACAAATGGCTTTTGGACCAATTAATGGAGAAGCCATGCCGTTGTAAAGTGGACACGACGGAATCTATGTCCTCACGGGCCGAAGGTAGAGATTTAGAGAGGATGAGGATATCATCCAAATAAAAAAGTGTTCGAATAGGGATAGAGCTAATGTGGGCCATAAGGGCCGCCATCACCTTAGTAAATACCCTGGGGGCGGAGGAAAGTCCAAAGGGTAAGACAGCATACTGGAAATGCTGACCATTATACGAAAACCTGAGGAACTTGCGATGGGGAGGGAAGATGGGGATGTGGAGGTAGGCCTCTGTTAGGTCAATGGAAGACATAAAGTCCCCTTCCCTAATGCAGAGCAGAATGGTTTGGAGTGACTGCATTTTAAAAAGGCGGTATTTAATATGCCGGTTTAGAGACTTCAAATCAAGGATAGCCCTCCAATCCCCCAAAGATTTGGGGACCAGGAATAGGCGGGAATGAAATTGCTGGCCGCGTTCGTGGAGAGGGACAGGCTGAATGGCTTTGATGGCCCGGAGATGTTGGATAGCCTGATCAACTCTGGCCCTCTTAACAGGGTCCAGAGATACGGGACAACGAAGGTAATGGGTAGGAGGGGAAGACTGAAATTCAAGCCTAAGGCCAAATCTAACTGTGTCTTTGACCCAAGAGTCAGAGACAGATAAATCCCACTGATCGGCAAAATGAGATAATCGGCCGCCCAGCGAGGAATCTGGAATATCTCTAACGGGACCGTCTAAAGGGGCAACCCCTCGCCCCACGAAATGAGGACTTCGAACTAAACCGGGGTCCCTGTCTGACCTGGTTTCCGAACTGCTGTGGTGTCCTGGAAGGAAAGGAGTGGTGAGAGCGGTGCTGGAAATAGTTGGAGTCGGATCCTCGAAAGGAAGAAGGATGAAAGGAGCCTTGGGATCGGGGTTCAGAGCGACGAGATATGGAGGGAAGGATCTTTCAGTGGTCCTTAGTCTCGATTAACAGCGGATCTAGCGGAGCGCCGAATAACTTGTCAGCAGAATAAGGTGACGAGGCCAGGCGCCATTTATTCCGGGCATCCGCCTGCCAATTTCGGAGCCAGAGGAGGCGTCGCGAAGTTATAGAAGTACCAATGGCCTTGGCTGAGAATCGGGCTGCATTAAGCGTAGCATCAGCTGAGAACTCGGCCGCCGCGATGATCTTATTTATGTCTTGATGGGAGCGGTGGTCCGAAGCCGGAATGCGGTCCTGCAGCTGGCGTAACCACAAGATGGAAGCACGGTTAAAGAAAGATGCAGCGGAGGAGGCTTGGATAGACCAAGCTGAGGCTTGGTGGCCTTTGATGAGAGTCCTTTCAGCCTTCTTTTCCTCTGGTCGCAAATAATCCTCCGAGGGGCCCGTGGGAGGAGAGGCAGTAGATAAAGAGACAACGGGAGGGTCTACGACTGGAACCTGTAAAAGGTCGGAAAATTCCGGCGCCATATTGTAGAACTTTCTATCTAAGTTGTTCGGGATTGGACCGGAACTGGGGGAAGACCATTGGCGTTTCAAGACCTCCGAAAATAATTTAGGAGCCGGAATGATATCTGACTGTACCTTGGGTTCCTGAAACAGGGCAGATGTAGGATCAGCCAGCACAGGGAGGTTGGAAGAGGAAGATCCCTCAATTCCGAGACGGGTGGTTGTCTTGGCCTTGTAAAGTAAAGATCGAAACATGTGTGGCTTGAAGAGCCCCACAAATGCCGGTTGATCAGGCTCGAGACCTTCGTCTTCCGACAGGTCTTGATCGGGCAACTCCCCCTCTTCAGACACGGAATCCTGACTCACGGAGTCGTGGTCAGAGAGATTAGCCGCCGATTGCTCGCGAGTAGAATGAACAGGAGAGCGAGTGACCACTCTATCCGGTCTCCTGCTACCAGAAGAAACTGGTACCTCAGGTTGATGTTGTTGGAGACCTTGGGCGATACCCTGGCGAATGGCTTCTGAAATAAGGTCAGCCAAGGAGGCCTGCATGTTCAGGGGTAAATTGGGTGCCTGCAGGGAAAGTTGAGCCTCAGAAAGAGAATGGGAGGAACCCTGTGGATCCTGAGTAGGAGTAGGAGACCGCTGATACTGCGCTTGGTTATCCCCAGGATCAGAAGGAAACACGGATGCCACTTCAGCTGTATTGATAGTGTCCCCTTGAGTAGACCTATCAGGAGATAGGGCACGGGAAGGTTCAGATAGAGTGGGGCAGGCTGAAGGCGGAGGAGGAGGAGCCGGCTGACCTGGAACAGCTCTAGAGTGAGCTTTCTCAAAGGCCTTCTCAATGGCCCTGTGGCACCTGTCTTCGTCCCTGGCCAGGGCTGAGGATTTTGGTGGAGCAGTAGCCCTGACCTTGCCCTTGGGGCCTGCAGAAGTGCCCTCCTCGGGATCCTCCTGATGGTGACGTTTCCCTCTAGATTTAGATCGGGCGGGAACGTCAGCCATTTTGTAGTGCTGCCGAGCCTGAAATGGCGCCCAAAACTCCTCAGCAATGTGAGATTAATTAGCCCTTGTTCTCGCTAGCCGTTCAGGCTGAAGCGCGAGATTCAATAGTTGGCGCGGAATTCAGCATCGCGCCAATCAGCTGGGAAGCGGGGACAGTAACCGAGGGAGCCGCCGATACCTGAATTGTGGCTCGTGTCGGAATTCGAAGGTCTCCGGCTTGAATAGGAGCTAAAGAGCGCGGAACCGGTACTGGCACCGATCAGAGGCGTAGGAGATCGCCTCGCAGGTCAGGAGACTCAGTCATTGGTTAACAGCCGTGTCACTACCCAGGCATGACTGCCGTGGGTGCCCTGCAGGAGAACTAAGGAGACATTTCCTAATGGTGAGAGCAATCAACCAATGGAATAGCTTGCCTTCAGAAGTTGTGAGTGCTCCATCACTCCATCACAAGTTCCTTTCCAACTCTATTATTCTATGTTCTATTCATGGTCCTTCTTACTGTCTTACTGGCATTTATTGATAAAGGAAGGCATTCTTGACTTGATCCAAGCCCAAGGCTAGCAGACAGTGGAAATAGTGATAAGTTTAAAGAAAAGTGATTATATAATGCTGGAAGTTTTGAGTTTCAATGGCAGCTAAAACAATCCTAAAGTTTATTTTAATAAACTCAGAGCCTTGGTGGCGCAGCAGACTAAGTAACACCAGCTGCCTGCAATTACTGCAAATTCAAATCTCACCAGGCTCAAGGTTGACTCAGCCTTCCATCCTTTCTAAGGTAGGTAAAATGAGGACCCGGTTTGTGGGGGCAATAAGCTGACTTTGTATAAAAAAGAACACCGCTTGTGGGGGGGGACTGAAAACCCTACTAAGCAGGTATATACAAAAGTATGAAGGCTATTGCTTAACGCATTTTAAGCCGCCCTGAGTCTCCGGAAAAGGGCGGCATATAAATCGAACCAATAAATAAATAAATAAATAAATAAACAGGAGATGTTAAAAGCACTATCAGAATCAATTCCAATAAGGAAAAAAAAAATAAAGAAAATACCAAAAATTAGTGGGCAATGCAAAAATCATAATGAAAAACTGAAAATCAAACAGGAAACCTGCAAGAAGAAGAAAGAGATAAATCACAATAAAAGAGTCCCTACAGGTAGCTCCAAACTTTAGAGATGGTGTCAAGAAAGAACTGAGATTAGCAAAGAATGGTAAAATTGCTTGCTGATGCTGTTTTCTGCTTTTCTGAGTATCTGTGATGGAGAAAGAGACACTTGAGGATGTTTGTTTCCTTCCCTGAGTTTTGGGGAAGTTCATACATAAGAAGACTAGCATCTTCACTCCTGAAAATATATCGAGGATACTTTTAGCTTCAGGTAAACATTGCTTGATTTAACATGCATCCCATTATGAAGTATCTTAGAGTAGAATGCCAAATCTGTTTCCACTAGATTTCTCACTGGAGTCCTTGGTGCTCTCTGACCTTGGTTCTTTGCATGCAGGTGTTTCATTACCCAACTAGGTACCATCTTCAGTGCTAGAAGAGTATGAAGTTTGCTCTCTGTTTATATAGAATAGCTTTGATGGTCAATATTGGGAGAAGTGTTTTTCCCCTTCTTGGTGGTTTCTTGATTAGGCTATTGTTTAGTGCTTGTTTCCTGAGGAGGAGGTGTCCTGGTCTTTTTGTTTCCTTTTTAGCTTTTTTTTTTTGTCTCTTTTAAATGGTGTGTAAATGTTGTTTATCTATATGTGCCTGTTGATGGCTGATTTGTCTGAGTGCCAAGCTTTCTCAGTGCAGTATTTTGATGTTCCTAATATGGACCACATGCTGTTTGCCCACTGCAATGGAAATGTAGCTAATATAGAAATGAAACAAAAGATAATTCAACAGCTGTAGTGCAGATGCTGCTGTTGCTATGCGAATCATTCCTGTCATAGTGTCACACTTTTCAGCAAGAAGGATTTCAGTGCTCCAAGTGTTGAGGCAAAGGCCAATGTTTCAATTAAAGCTTCTAAACCTTGTTTCCAGAAAAGTTCAATACTGCTGCTGTTAATCTCTCTTCCCTGTCCCTCAACATGCCCTGAAAAGCTTGACCTTCAGTCTTTTTCTCTGCTTCCTCTTCTTCATCTCTATTCAGCTCATGATTCTGGAGGTATTCATTCTGGGAATAGTTCATGTTCACCATTTCCCCAGCAAATTTGCTCTTTGCACTTTCACAGGAGCTACATCTCTTCAGTAGAGGTGCAGTCTTCCTTTCTTACTCTCCCCTGCATTTTGGTTTTCCCTGCATATGCATCCTGAATTTTTTTCTTTCCTGTTGCCCCCTTTGGAAGATGCGCAACGTGCATTTTATCCTGCAGGAAAAGCTCTCCAAAATTCCTTAGAAAATGAGGAGAAGGAAGATTGATAAAAGAGAAGCCAGAAGTGGCAGACTGTGAAAACAAAGTACTTGGGGATGCTTTGGCACTTTGAGAAACTGTGCTGTAGTATTTAAGCATTACAGATAGTCCTCGACTTATGACCACAACTGAGCCCAAAATTTATGTTACTAAATGAGACCCTTTTTAAGCAAGTTTTGCCCCATTTTACAATTTTTCTTCCCACATTTGTTAAGTGAATCACTGCAGTTATTAAATTAGTAACGTGGTTGTTAAGTGAATCTGACTTCCCCATTGACCTTGCTTGTCAGAAGGTCACAAAAAGGGATCACATGACATCACTCCCACCCCCTGGGACACTGAAACCATTATAAATAAGAACCAGTTGTCAAGCATCCAAATGTTAATCACATGACCATATGGGGATGCTGCAATGGACCTAAGTGACATTTTTCTGTGCCGTTGTAATTTTGAACAGTCACTAAATGAATTAAATCAAGAGCTACCTGTACCTCTTTTTATGTAGCTGTCGTGCCCATCATGTGCCCATAAAAATTGCTTTAAAGAGAAAGACTTCTAAAATTCATGCTCACCAGCAAATGAAAGGGCTCTTATAAATGTATCAAATGGGTTTGTGGAATTATGGAAGAGCCATGAAGAAACCCGCCAAAGTAGTGGTGGGTTGCTACCGGTTCACCACGGATTGGGTGAATCGGTAGCGGCGGTGGTGGGGGAGGCTCTGCCCACCTGCCCAGACATCTCTGCACATGTGCAGAAGTATCACCCGCGTGAGCAAGCACACACCCACAGGCAAACCGGTAGCAACAGGATTTGAATCCCACTACTGCGCCAAAGCATGAGTAAAACATTCTCCCTGGGCATCCAACTATGACAAAGGTATTCAGTCCCAAATTTGATTGCTTATCAGAAAGCAACTGCTGTCTTGTCTACAGTCCTGGTACTGCCTTCAGCAATAAAACAGCTGCACTAGCTGCAAAGAAGGTTTTAGGCCCAACTCAATGAAAAACCTGCTGTAGATGCTAAGCCCATCTTCTCCAGAAAAAAAGCTGTCAATTCTACACCAAGTGGTTGGCAAAGAGTGCTACAGATACCCATCTCCAGAGCACAGAACATAGAATAACAGAATTGGAAGGGACCTCGGAGATCTTCTAGTCCAACCCTCTGCTCAAGCAGGATACCCTGTACCATTTCAGACAAATGGTTGTTCAGTTTCTTTTTGAAAGTCTCCAGTGATGGAGCACCCACAACTTCTGAAGGCAAACTATTCCATTGGTTGATTGCTCTCACCATTAGGAAATTTCTCCTTAGTTCTAGGTTGCTTCTCTGCTTGGTTAGTTTCCATCCCTCATTTCTTGTCTTGCCTTTTGGTGCTTTGGAAAATAGTTTGACACCCTTGTCTTTGTAGAAAACCTTGAAAAGACGAGGGAATCACACTATATTCCAAAGTACCAAAAGCAGTCAGGATAATGAACTCAAAACAAGGCATTCTCAGTAGTATATCTCCCACTTTGGAACAACTTAACCCCAGAGGGCAAACTGCCCACACACACCCGGCCAGGGGTGGGTTCTACTTACCTTTACTACCGGTTTGCAATGGGATCGTGCACGTGCATGAGCTTTGCTTGCACGCGCACCGAGCTTCTGCACATGTGTAGATCGCCTATGACGATATCTGGGGCTGTGGGTGGAGCCTCCCACCGGTTTTACTACCAGTTCTTGTGAAACTGAGGGGGGCAAACCAGGGGCAACCCACTACTGCCCCCGGCCCTTCACTCCTTAGGAAGGGAATGGAAACTATTGTCTTCTGCAGGGCAGTTGAAAGCAGATGTTTTAAGATTATCTGATTCTACAGATTTCTCATGGGTAAGCAGCAGGCATATAATGTTAATAAATTAATAAAAATGTAGTAAATAGTAAATATGCTAAATAAAATATGAAACGTAAAAGCATATCATTATGCATCCTGGGAAGAACGACATAAAAGATCTATTTCTCAATAGAAAAAATCATTCCTTGAAAAAGTCCTTGGAATTGTCCTTTCCCCCCCCCCCCTTATGTTTTCCCTTTCGGTTTTTGTTTGTTTTATCATGTATTGTTTTTATGTATTACTGTTTTTCTTACTTCAGCTAGTTTGATCTTATATTCTGTAATGCATATCCAGAGTTATCAACTATTAACATATAAATCTGGAAATATGATTAACCCTTTTCCTACAAGAATGCTTTGTACAATTATATACTGTAAGCCTTCCAAAAGATTATTATTTGAGAGATGTTTACTTATGGCTCAAGATAATGCGTTTAATTGAATTTAGTTTTAGTTTTAGTTTTACTGTGAAAGCATTGAGAAATTTTAGTAAATAATGTATATTTTTAACCTATCTCAAGTCTTTCAAGTCGTTGGTCTTTTTTACATAGGCTTACCTAATAGAAGAAGATACAAATTCTTTGTTTAGAGACTGGGTTAATATTTGATAAAAGTTTCAACAAGGATACAAGGAATAGCCATTCTGATTCATAAACAGGTTCAACAAGTTATAGAATGTATTTTTAAATTCTAGTTGTTAAAATATGCTAAAGTATCTGGTATAATAATGCTTATGATCAACATTTACAGTTCTGAGACTCATTTGCCATGTTCCATGATTATTTTTGTCACTTAAAATATATCTATTATTACCATATTACTGCAGCAGGAGGTTTTGCTGTAACTAGATGTTAGAGCTGAATTAGATAGGAATGTGCCCTCCTGTAAAAGTCCATGGTTGTGAGAACTAGAATTAGATCATACATGGATGAATTAAATTTGATTGAACCCTGATACCCAAACAACAGGAGTATAATTTTCAATCAGCAGGGCATCAGAATTATTTTCTATTTGATTATTTTTAGGTTTCTTCAACATTATTTCAACAAGCATACTCAACTGACATCTTCTAAATAATGGATCACAGCCCAATTAGCTTAAATTTACAACTACAATTTAGTAACCATCTGGAAGCTGGTATTTTAAAGTCTCTGAATTAAATGACAGAAAATGTAAAGCAGATGAATTCTAAGCAATTGAAATTTTAACAGGAAAGACTATTTTCTTAATTTTGGAATGGGAGAGTTAAAAGACTTCTATTATGGTAATATTATTACACATGCATCTTATAAGAAGAAACTAAAAATAAATACAAAATCAATTTGTAGACAAATGGAAAAACCTTTGAACACAGATGGCCAGATGTCCCATGATCCACTATAAAGGAATAATGTTAATTAATATCATATATGAGAGAGAGAGAGAGAGAGAGAGAGAGAGGGAGGGAGGGAGGGAGGGAGGGAGGGAGGGAGAGAAGGAAGTCAACAGGTTGAGCTAAACATTACACTAATCTTCAATTCCCTCTGTTAACCATCTGTTAGTATATTTAGCACGTAGAAAGTCCACAAATGGTTTCCAGTCTCTTATATAACTATCTAGTCCATTATCTCTAATCAAAGCAGTTAATTTCACCATCTCTGCTAATTCCAAGGCTAAGGAGCCTTGGTGGTGCAGTGGACTAAAGTGCTGTTAAGTAGCACTTAGCTGCCAGCTGCCTGCAATTACTGCAAGTTCAAATCTTACCAGGCTCAAGGTTGACTCAGCCTTCCATCCTTCCGAGGTAGGTAAAATGAGGACCCAGTTTGTGGGGGCAATAAGCTGACTTTGTATAAAAAAGAACACCGCTTGGGGGGGGCCGAAAGCCCTACTAAGCAGGTATATACAAAAGTATGAAGGCTATTGCTTAATGCATTGTAAGCCGCCCTGAGTCTCTGGAGAAGGGCGGCATATAAATCGAACCAATAAATAAATAAATAAATAAATAAATAAATAAATAAATAAATAAATAAATAAATAAATAAATTCAGTCAATTTCAGAATCCATTCTTCAACAGTCGGCATCTCTTTTTCTTTCCAGAGTTTGGCAAGTACAATCCCTGCAGTTTTTTAAAAATATAAGTAAATGTAAAGAACTAGGATTGGATGGCTTTCCTGTGGAATGACATAAAAGAGGCACTAATATTCTTGCTCCGAAAATCCATTCAATTATATAATGCAATCTTTGCAAATGGAATTTTTCTTCTTTGTTTCATGAAGCATATATTACAGTTGTACCAAAACCTGGTAAAGATTCTGCATTAGGAGCTAATTATCAGTCTATCTCACTGATTAATGTAGATATTAAAATTTAACTGCTGTTTTAGCTAATATGCTTTGACAAGTAATCTCTTCAGTGGTTAGAAATGATCAATTGGGCTTTATCGCAACTAGAACATGGTCATAGACTTGATTGATTTGAATAAAGCTCAGTTAGAATTTGTCTGCAAAGTTATTAGAATCCAAGGCATATTTTTGGAGGTTCAGCTTTCAACATAAGAAAGCATAAGTAGAGAAAGAAGGAAAGATGGGGTTTTCTGGAGCATCAAGCAACTCACTTCTTTCAAGATCGAATCGGGGTTGGTCACCAGGACCAGAGGTTTACTCTTCTGAGCTTTTGGACTCATCTTGGTCTTTTTGTGCTCTTTGGATTGTGTTTCCAGGAGACAGCTTTTTGGTTCTAATAGAAGGAAATGGTTGAAAACAAGTAGGAAGATTCACCAGCTGAGCTCACATTTTATGCAACATTTTCTTTAAGCTTTGGGGTGTTTTTTTTTAAGGCCATTTCTAGCAGTGTTTTGCTTATTGTTGTTGTTTGCTTTGTTTTTGGCTTTGCATAGATAATGATCTTTTTATCATGGTGACATCTTCCCTGATCCATCATTATGTCACTGAAGTTAAACAATTAAGCAACTAAGAACATCATACTGCATCAATGAAATGCAGAATAAAATGCTCCATTGACTTTGGATGGCCACATTTTTGTCTTCACAGAAAAGCAATCGTAATTTGAATAAAGCTTCCCTTTGAAAATAAATGACAGAAAGTTGGGTCCAGTAAGAACTGTTCTTGAACATGGAAGCAACCAAACATGTGAGTGAACATCTGAATTTACCATCAGCCTCAGTTTTTTTACTGGACAAAGTGAGCATTTGGAGACCTCACCTACGATACTATGAAAATAACTGTAAGAAGGAAAATGAACACTCTAAAACAGGCACCTTATAGAATGGAGGAATTACTCAGTTGTAGCATATTTGTTCACCATTCTTCAGTACTAGTTCAAAGAGACAGGGCTGAAATCTACTTACCTTCCTTACCAGTTCGGAAGTGCACGCGCCATACATGTGCGTGCAGACTCTGCGCACGTGCAAAACCTGCACATGTGCAGAAGGTAAAAAACACATTACTTCCTGGTTAAAATCAGGAAGTAATGACCCCTGGATGGGTGGGCAGAGCCTTGCACTGCCATCACTACTGGTTCTCCGAACCACCTGCTACAATCGCTACCGGATCGCCCGATTCGGTCTGAACCGGGAGCATTTCACTCCTGCAAAAAGACCAACAAGCATTCTCTGGGAAGTTTACAATGTCAACATATTACCCCCAACAATCTGGGTTATCATTTTACTGACCTCAGAAGGATGAAAGGCTGAATCAACCTTGAGCCTCATCAGGATGGAACTCCTAGCTGTGGGCAGAGTCAGACTGCAATACTGCATTCCAACCTCTACACCACCAGGACTTAAAGGCGCTTTTGGCATGGACTGAGGATGTGATGAAGGCAATCAAGAAAACATGGCAGGAAAAATGAGTTGTTTGGAACATCGAAGCCATGGTTAGGTACAAGATGGAGAAGGCTCTCATAGAGGAACTGGGCTGGGCATCTGTTGAAAAAAAACTAGGAAAGTTGAAGTTGAAATCTTAGTTCAATTTAAAAGTTAGTTGGGCTTTTTTTTAAAAAAACTAAGCTTAGCCAGTTATTAACTCCAAACCTTGTACATCTCAGTGATTCGTTATAAGGTTAAAAGGCTAAGAAGCCCATGTCCAACACTGGAAGGTGAAATAATAATTCAGTTAACATAACCATGAGGCTCATAACCTAATTTATCAAGAGGGCATATCTTTCAGCAGTGCATAAGCTTTTGAAAGAATGATGAGGATGCTTGTAAGCCTAATGAGCAGGATATCATCCATTCATTACTTGACTGTACACCCACCTAATTGCACTTAGTATCCTATACCACTTTTTCTTTTTAACGTGCCAGGTATATTTCCCAAAGCGTGATAAGAAAGAGATTAGATACATCATATTTATGAAATAAATTCAAAAGGTGTTTACATTAGTGAAAATTAATTATTAAGAACCTAAAGCAACCTGGGTTATAAATAAGGGATGAGCACTGGGTATTTATTTTCACAATCTGAAAGAAAAGACTCTAGTGGGAGATGGTATGACACATGCCATATCTTGCGCATATTATTTTATTAGTACAATAAGTCTCTCCAACTTCCTGATGTGCTAAAATTATGCTCAAGGTCCCACTGAACCTCATGCAATAAAACACACGAGCACAAATTAGCAACACAGCCTGCATTTGCTCAATTTTGAGCGGTTGAGTAAATACAGTTGCAAAGGGATGGGCCTGTTTCAAAGTGCAATAAGCAAAGGAAACTCTAGAAGTGATGTGTTTTGCAAGCATTAACCATTTAGAGAATATATGGTACCTTGAAAAATTATCAACGTTTGGAAAAAACTGTACAAAAAAGAATACTGTTAGGAACAATCATGGTTTTGGGAGTATATAAACACCTACCAAGGTGTGTTTGCAACAGAAAAGTCTTTGCCAGGTTTTACTTGCTCCTTAATATGATGGGACACAGGGACCAAACTAATTTTCAATTTAGCATCTTTGGAGAATGAGAGATGGTTAGTGAGAGATTAAGTACTTTCAAGGATTCAAGGATATGGTGTGATTTAGCTTGGAATAAGTCCTGGAAAACAAGGGAACCTGCAGACAAAAAAAATAAATAAATAAGGAGATGGTGAGGAATAGAGAGCCAAAAGAGAGAGAGAAAAAGAATGGTTGATAGAATGAAGGACTAAGTGGTAGAAACAGGGAAAGGACCTAAGAAATTGAAGAAGAGTCTAATGAAAGGGATTAAAGAAAGGTACACCTCCATTGACCCAATGAAGGATTATAGGAACTATAGAAGCTGGGTAAGAGACATGATGCATAGAAGAAGTGAGGAGTAGTCTGAAGAGAGAGTTACCGATAAGGGAGAATATTTGTAGCTCAGGGTTGAAATGAGGGGTTTTTTGTGCTCTCTGAGCTTGGTTGTTTTCTTGCAGACATTGCATTACTTAACTAGGTAACATCATCAATCCTGAGTTGTGAAGTGGGTATGACTGACGTAGGAGAAAGCATGGGGTTGTATTCAGATAGGAGAAAATATTTACACAAGAGTGCAAAAATAGTCATTTGCTGAAGACATGTCCTTACAACAAAGCTGCCATCTTGTCACCAGCCCAATAAAGCCAGTCTGAAGAGTTCCAGCTTCAAAAGTTCCTCCATTCTAGTAGCTTTCATTGTTATGGGAAAGGGAAGCAGATGTCAACAGAAAAAGGCAAGTGAAATTATGGTTCCTAGTGTTAGAAGAAATATCCATCTGGTTCAGTTCCAAGCTGGGAGAAAGACACTGGAAACATGGAGGCTGATTGGAAAGATGGTTTATTGATGAAGCAGAACCACATGGGTTCTGGATAGCTGACCACATGGAGTTGAGAGTGAGAGGTATTTATATCTCTTTGAACTTGAGCTTCCTGTTCCTGTGCAAGAACATGCATTCTATTGGCTGTTGTAGAGGGTCATAGCTGGCTCTGTAGGTTGCCTGATTCAAGCTTGGTTGAAGCATGGTCTGCTGATGCAATGAAGGAGTTTGTTGGGCAATTCCTATTGTGGCTGAGGGCTAATCCTACCTTTGTTCAGACCTTGCTGCAGGGAATCCACTTATCAATAGAGCTAGCTATCTCTTTATCTCATAAGTGCTGACATCTGCTGAGGACTATTAAGAAAGGTGGGGGCTGCTTTCCAAAAGCATGTTTCTCCAATTCTCATCCAGGGAAATATAATATTCTGCCTTTTTAATATTTCTCAAACTATTTCATTCTTCTAGGAGAGGGGTGGGTGCCAACTTTCTACACTAGGTAAAATTCAAGGCTAAGAGGAAAACTTCTGGCAGCGATCACTCCATTTATTGTGAACACTAAGAAAGAAACAGGAGAGGATTAGAGGTGAGCTATATGCAGTGTTTGAATTAACTGCCTAGTATTTTGGCTGAAGGGTTTTAAAAGAATAGAATGAATTCATCTCAGTTCCAGTTTTCTTGTAACTAGGACGTTCTGAGCAATTAATTGAAATTAAGCTTTTCCTCATTGTCTTTATGTAGGAATTTTTAAAAGCCTTCCTTCTGTCCAATTTTACCAGCCACAGATGGAAAAATAATTATCGGTAGATCTGCAATTTAATTTAAATTTGTCATACCTTTAAAAGTATGCCTCATATTTTAAAGGCCAAATTATGTTTTTGACTCATTCAAAACCCATTTGTGAGATGTACGAACAAGCAACTTTGAAAAGAGTCAGAAATCAGTGAACAACTAAATAACAGTAGCTGGAAACCTCACATATCATTGGACAGTTAATAATTGGCTTTCTGGTTTGGTTCTCTTGAGTCATGCATTCCCATCCCTCCATCCTGTTTTCAAGATAAAATGTAGATATTATTTCAGGGATAGTGGAATGAAAGAAATCTGGCTCCCAGGAGAGAGGATTTTGCTGGATACAGAAAAGGTTGGTTTTTTTTGGAATTGCAAGTAAGAGCCCATCCTACATGGTGGAAAGGACCATAATAAAGAAGTAGGTGGGGACAGAACTAAATAAAAATGATATCTGACAATTAAATTGATGAAATACTATGAATATGTCTATTTCCCATATTATGCTATCATTTTTACCTTCTACATCCTCTCTTAAAGACCCCCATAATCCCTTGCCGGGTGGAATCAGGGCAACTGAATGGAGCTGAATGTTTACTGGCTGGATGCCCTTCCTGTTCCCAATGCAGAGTTTTTTTTCAGCAGATATATTCCTAGTGTGCCCAGAGAGAAAAAATATCTACCTCTACCTAGGATCAAACTCACAGCCTCCTGATTGTGAGGCAAGAGCTCCACCTCTAGGCTACCGGACCAGTCTATCATTTTCACCTTTTATTGCATTAAAACTGTAACTCATTGGCATACTTATAAGGGGATCTGTGAGTTACCCAACGATGTCTATAGAAAAAATGGGGTGGGGGGAATCAAGATACTGTTTAAGATTACATAATCGAAGTCCCATTTCTTTTGTACATGCTTCTTTGCTGCACACATGTACAAGGGGCAGGGTTTGTGACACGATCTTGACTCTCTTTTTTTAAATTCCCCCACCCCAGGTATATCTTGTTACACCCAAGGTTTTGGGAAGGCAACAAGCTGGCGTTACCAAGTTGTGGTCCCTAATACAGATGTACAATACAAACCTTGACAAGTCATCCTTCCATCACGAACAGCAGCAGCAAACACGAAATTCAATATAGAGCACACCTCAGAACATTCTGTTTACTGAAACAACAACTCCAATTGTTGGCTTGTATCAATTGAGAAGCCACCCATAGGGGTCTTTTCATAATGGAAATGTTGACTTCATTTGCACTTTTCTCCAATCCCTCAAATGATCTATGCAGTCTTAGATAGCCACAGTCTTTTAAGAGGATAGGAAACAGATTGTTCTGCAGCAATATACAATTGTAGTTACATCTGTTGGGATGTAAAATATTTTAGGATGGCTTCATTTTGAATGGGCAATTAAGACCCTTTAGCGTTAATAAGGGCCAGCTCCTGGCGGAGATTAAATGGAAGATGTTGCGTCCTGCTGTTTGCAGTTCTGATGCTGTCTTCCTTGCCAAATGCAGGAATGGGGTTGGGGGGGTGGGTTTTGTTTGTTCTGTTTTGTGTATGCTTCTTCAAAAAGCATGTTCCCAGGGTAGTTGACGTTGCATTCAAATTGTAATAAAATATGTTTCAGCTAAAAATGATTTTTAAAAAAATAAAGTGTATAAACAATGCAAGCATAAGCAACGATAAGAACGGTTAAAGTGCCTGCAGCAGAAAAAATTGTAAAATATATTGATGTGTTTAAAGCATGGGAGAATAAGGATGTTTTTGCTTTTTAGTCTCCCAAAGGCAGAGAAAATTCCAAGACTCTTTTACTGAGAGGACAAAGAAGAAGGACTGTTGTGACTCCGACTCCCGAGCCTGTCCTCATGGAGGAAGAGGACTCAGAAGGTGAGGGGGAGGAAAGTGACTTCCGGATGACCTTTCTATGGATGGCACTTCCAAGCCAGTGGCTACCAGTACATAAGGGTGTTCCCAGCATCCATTCAAACAAATTAATGGTCTTAGTGTATGGAAAGGGACTTACAAGAAGAGTTATCCTTTCTTCCAGGGAGGTAAGTTCACATACACACAGCTACCTTTACTTTTGGAGTTAGTCATGATGGACTGATAGACTATATTACAAGACTGACCACTGTTTCTCAGAAGACTAGGCAAAGGGAGAAATACAATAGGTAGATCATGTGTGCTCAGATTTCCTTGGCAGTTAAATCAATGCAGCCCGAACTCCCTGAGTTTTGAAAAAAACCAAAGAAGGCACCTCACGAAATGCCCCAAAGGTGCTGCTGCTTATGTTACATTTTGCAAGCCACAAAAGGAGAAAGAGCATGGTTTTTGAGTTCATAAAAAAAATAAAATAAAAAGCTTTAGAAATAGACCTGGCAACCTTATCCTTGCATGTCAATGCTCGTATCTCCTTCGCATCCATAGGGAATGTCATTCCCTCTCAATGCCGTGATAGCTTATTCTGCCGGCTTTTTAGATAGCATAATACAGATCGTGGTTCTATAGCATATTTACAGCTTTTTATCTTCGTGCCTTTTAACTTGGCACTCGTTGTCCTTATCGTTTTTAGATACCGACATTGTTATTGCTGCTAAATTAATAATCTCTGTGTTTTTACTTGGGGGCTATCAAATATTAAAATGAAGACATTGTGTTGTATTATATTGTGCTTTAAAATAAAAAATAAGCCATGGCTGGCATATAGCAATGAGTCAGGATAATTCTATTCATGTCCAAGAGTGAACCTCTATGGAGAAACCATCCAAATTTAAAACTGGCATATAACAAAGGTAGACTGTTACACTAGAACGCAAGCATTTTGCAGCCATCTAGATTACTATTCAATAGGTTATACTGGTTACACTGCAAGTGAGAAATTGTGAGAGTCAACTGTGCCCTTTCTCATTATCTAAAGGTAGTCCTCAACTTACGACCACAACTGAGCCCAAAATATCCATCGCTAAGCGAGACATTTATTAAGTGAGTTTTGTCCCATTTTATGACTTTCTTGCCACAATTGTTAAGTGAACCACTGCAATTGTTAAATTAGTAATGTGGTTGTTAAGTGAATCTGGTTTCCCCGTTGACTTTGCTTGTCAGAAGGTCACAAAAATGATCACATGACCCTGGGAAACTGCAACCATCATAAATATGAACCAGTTGCCAAGCGTGACCATAAGGATGTTGTAATGGTCATAACTGTTAAAAATGGTCATAAATCACTTTTTTCAGTGCTGTTGTAATTTTGAATGGTCACTAAGCCAAGTGTTGGAAGTTGAGGACGACCTATATCCCCCAAGTATGTTGGAGATTCCAGAATTCCCAGTATACATAGCCTAGGAATTTCTGGGAGTTGCAGTCTCAACACATTTTCCAAGCTGAGGAAGGCAAGTCAGCAACCAAAGGGATTTGTAGCAGGAAGATGCAGAATGAAATCCTCGCATGCAGAGATTGAAAGAATTGGCAGGCCAGCCATTCCATTTCTCCCTCTGGTTTTCTTTCTCTTTCTCTCACTATTTCAGCAGTCAGCTGTAGCCAATGGGGATGCCCGATCAATTCTCGCCATGCTACATTGGGTGGCTGTAGCGGGGTTACCTTTGCATTTCTGCAAAACTCAGGCTTCCCTCCAGCCTGCGGGTGCTTTCTTTATAAAAGGGTAGTGCGTTTCACAGCGCTTCCCGCTACTATTCAGAGAACCAATAGCAATAGCACTTAGACTTATATACCGCTTCACAGGGCTTTTGCAGCCCTTTCTAAGCGGTTTACAGAGTCAGCATATTGCCCCCAATTATCTGGGTCCTCAGTTTCCCAACCTCGGAAGGATGGAAGGCTGAGTCAACCTTGAACCTGGTTGAGATTCAATCTGCTAAATTGCAGGCAGCTAGCAATCAGCAGAAGTAGCCTGCAGTACTGCATTCTAACCACAACGCCACCTCGGCTCTTAGATGAGAGTTCTTTGCCAGATCAAGCCAATGACTACCTAGTCCTGCATTCTGGCTCAACTGCTGACCAACTTGATGCATTCCCTAAGTTCAAATGCTCAGGCAGGAAAGCCTTCACTGTCACTCTTTACTTAAAATAATTGAAAATTGAGTAGAAAGAGATTTTAATCCCATATTTTGCTACTAGATATAGGGTACTAAATATTTTTTTCCCATTTCTTTTCTCCTGGAGAAGTTTCAGAATTCCACCATGCTCACCAACCATTATGGAGTCACTGTCTGAGACAAGAACTGCATGGTCCTCTGGGTTGGGTCCTTCTGAAACATTAACTTTTTTTTTTAATAGCCTTTGCAATGTTTTCAGCATCTGCGTGGTTTACTATGAAGCAATTCAGGAAGTGAGTCCTAATCTTCACAGGAGGTAAGAATAGTGAGATGTGCTACCTGTACCAGGTGAAAAGTGCTTGATTTTGCTTTTTTTTAAAAAAAATCAACAAGAACTTCGTGATAATTGAATTTAGATGGTGCTTATCCATTGGAGATGGTAAATGTTTTGTGCATGTCTTGGAATTCCAATGTTTAGAAACATTCAGCCTACCAGTTTCTGGAAACTGGCACAATAAATAAAATATTTTGCCATTTAGAAAAAACAAAGAAAAAGCCATCCCTGTATGCTGTCATTATATTATATGGATTAGGTCAGAAATTAGCGACTTTCAGGATTCTAAACTTTTGACCTTTCATATTTGTCCTATAATTTGGCTGTACCTTTATGCCTCCTGACATCATGAATCCCAAACCTGGAGGCTGAGGAGCCGCAGAACATGTCTCATAAAAGGCAGGTGCGTTTCCTTTCTCAGCTGGCTTTATAAATCCTCTGCCCTCTGAAAAATTATGTGAGCAATTGAAGTGTGGCTTTGTGAGGTTCATGTTTGGGCTTTGTTCTGGCATCGTGGATTGTGAAAATGAAATACTGCTCTAGATCAGCAAAGTCCTTACCTGGATTAGTTAAGCAGTTTCTGGAAATGAAACCACTGGACTAGATAAGGAAATAGCTTAACTTCATCTCTGAAGCAATTTGTGAAAGTAAAATACAGGCTCCTGGGAACACTGGAGCCTTCAGCCTTGCAACCAAACCCTAGACTGCATTGAGCCCACCGATATTTTGTGGCCAGCAGCTGTAGAGAGAGAGATAGCACTTAGCAATAGCACTTAGATTTATATACCGCTTCACAGTGTTTTCAGCCCTCTTTAAGCAGTTTACAGAGTCAGCATATTGCCCCCAACAATCTGGGCCCTCATTTTACTGACCTCAGAAGGATGGAAGGCTGACTCAACCTTGAGCCTAGTGAGATTCTAACTGCCAAATTGCATGCAGCCAGCAGGCAGCAGAAGGAGCCTGCAGTACTGCATGATGGAAGAGTTCCTTTTCCATCTTTTGTACTGGCCTTCCTGAGACAGGAAGGAGAAAACAACTTAGTGAGACATGAGGAGATCTATGGGCATACTCTATGGCAGCGGGCCCTGATTTTTTGAGCATGAGGGACCAGTTCCATGGAGAAAGTTTTTTTCCAGAGGGTCAGAGGGAGGTATGGTTTTGTGTGCTGCCTGCATCCCGCAGATGGGGATTCGCTTGTATTATGGCCCAGTTGTTGGCATGTCACAGACTGGTGCCGGTCCATTGACTGGGGATTAGGGACCCCTGCTCTATGGGCCAAACAGACAGCCTAAAGAGGAAGACAGAATCAGGAGCATTAGAAGCCGCAGTGGCAGCAACATCAAAGTAATACTCCTTTCTCTTCTCTAACCCATGGAAAGAGATGGGACTTCCCCGGTTGTATTGTTTCCATTAGTGCAATGGTCCTGTCCAAGTCATGGCAGGTCAAACAAGGACAGAATTGGTTTGAGGAATTTAATTTTACTCAGAGGGTTCAGTCCTTTTCAACCAGCTTCACACAAAACTTCTTTCTAAGCAAAAGTAGAGATGGCTCACACACAAGCCCAAGGGTTCACTTAATAAGGCCCAGCTTCATGTCCCACAAAATATCCTAATTTAAATTTTGGAGTCCTGACACCAAGTTGGGAAAAGCAGGCAAAGGAATGTTAAGTTTCCTGTTCAAACTCTTTCCCCAATTTGTTAGATTTACTCCTTGGGAATGTACGGGATAACAAATCACTCACTTAGGGTCAAAAATAAGTGCGTTGAAAACAGGCAAAGATTGGTAATAAATTCTCATCCTAAACGAAGCAATTCTTCTTTTTAAAAAAGAGGGCAAAGGGAGGGAGGATTGTATAAGGCACCTGTAATTACAGCTAGGTAATTAGCTGTTTTCAAAACCAGGAGAGAATTGAAAATGACTTTTCTTTTCTAAACTGAACGGTTAGGTTTTTTAATATTCAGGTTAGTTTTTGTTGGCTTGAACATATATTAAAAATGGGAAGAAGCAACTATTCCAAAGAAAAGTCTATTCAGCTGCTGGATTAAAAAAGAGATGGAGGGAGAGAGACGGGGGGGGAGGGAGGGAGAGAGAGAGGAAGGGAGAGGGAGAGGGAGAGGGAAAGGGAGAGAGAGGGAGAGGGAAAGGGAGAGGGAGAGGGAGAGGGAGAGGGAGAGGGGGAGAATCTGAAACCTTTGCTTTTATCCTTATTGTAAACTAAATTGTTGACTCTATTAATGTGTAGGCTTGTATAAAAATATGACACTCCCAGAACAAAATGCAATTATAATAGCCTGAACCCTACTGATTCCTATCGGAGGCCAGAATTGCTAGTGCTGTCACAATGGGCAATAAGCCATAAATGATTGAATAGTATTGCATCCGAAAGCAAAATACTGAAACGGTGGAGCCAAATTAATAATTGAATGGAATCCTTTCTGCTAAAAAGACATAGTTGTGTTGTTCCACGTTTTATTTAGATGGATTTCTTTATCCTGCTTTATCAAAAGAGCTACAGGTAAGGGAGAGGTCCTTGTCACAGAAGATGGATTGGTGTTCTGGATTTTGTTTCCCTCTCTCACAGTTTGTATCAGCTTAGCACTGAGCTGTGATAATCGTGTTTGATAGCTTTGACAAAGGTCAGAGACGCCTTCTTTATCCTAGCAACTGATGCATTGTATCAGGATGTAGATTTTTAGCATCAACACTCTATTAAAAGTGGAAGCATCTGGCAACATAGTAAAGAGAAAGATAAGGTTCAGGATACCACCTTCCAGTGTTGTCCAAGAATGCTGTCCACTTTGACTAAGCTTTGTTTTCCATAGACTTTAACAGTGGTGAAATTCAATTTTTTTTTTACTACCGGATCTGTGGGCATGGCTTGCTGGGCGTGGCTTGGTGGGCATGGCAGGGGAAGGATACTGCAAAATCCCCATTCCCTCCCCATTCCTGGGGGAAGGATATTGCAAAATCTCCATTCCCACCCCACTCTGGGGCCAGCCAGAGGTGGTATTTGCCGGTTCTCTGAACTACTTAAAATTTCCGCTACCGCTCTCCAGAACCTGTCAGAACCTGCTGGATTTCACCTCTGGACTTTAACATTTTCCAGGTGTGTAAGAACCCTAATCTTAACTCTTTACCAAACCTTGTCTACTTCTGTAACCTATAGCAATGGCAACAACTTATATTTAGACTTATATAATGCCACATAGTGCTTTACAGCCTTGTCTGAGCGGTTTAGAGTCAGCATATTGGCCCTAACAATCTGGGTCTTCATTCTAGCGATCTCTGAAGGATGGGAGGCTGAGTCAACCTTGAGCCAGTGAGGATCGAACTCCTGGCAGTGAGCTGAATTAGCCTGCAATACTGCATTCTAACCCCTGCACCACCAATACCTAATACTTTCTAAGCTACTTATCAAAACACTGGCGATTTCCCATGTGCAGAAAAAAACATGTCAGTAACAACACAGAAACTCAATCCTAAAGGCTGCAACCCCACCTACTTTCTCTGTCCCGTTCGATTGACACGGCCTCTTCAACCAGTTTGCCCTGGGGTTGAATTAGTCTTTCCTAGAAAAAAAGTGTTCCACCTATGCCTAGTTGATAACAAACATAAGCTAAACTATAAGAGAAATTGGGTGCTAGTATTTTTCCAGAAATATGTTCCCGTTTCCATAGACCAAAAAACAATGTGCAATGCGGTCGTTTTTTAGATGATGTTTTTGAGGACGCTTGTTTAGCAGGCTATTGAAAGGGGCATGACCACCAAAGCAAAATGTTAAATAAAATGGGCAGAAAAGAAAAGCAAAAGGCTGTATTGATGCCAACCTTTTTCAGATAAAAGTGAATTGGCTGTTTAACAGTAGCATTTCCAGTTCAGTTCATTGTGGAGCTGAAAGGCAGGGAGAGAGGAAAGGAGATGTCAGACAAGTGAGGAAAAGGCAGAACTGTGGAATTCGGTCCTCTGATATATCCCAGAGGCACATGGCAAGTTTCTCTTGGAAATATCTTGCTGAATAAGAGGGTTATTCAAGGGAAATGTATTGGCTTTCAGAACAAGCCACTCAGCCATTTCTAACGGACTTTTGTTTTATTTATTTTATTTTTTTACTATTTTTATTATTACACAATATGACAAACACAAAACACAAAACATATAAATATATATACTCTCTTTTTACAGCTATTTCATGGTGGTCATCTTCTAATATTTACATTCTCCCCCGATTCCCTTTATACTATTTCATTTTTTTTTTTTTAAATTTGATTTATATGCCGCCCTTCTCCAGAGACTCAGGGCGGCTTACAATGCATTAAGCAATAGCCTTCATACTTTTGTATATTTATACAAAGTCATCTTATTGCCCCCACATACTGGGTCCTCATTTAACCTACCTTAGAAAGGATGGAAGGCTAAGTCAATTTTCTTGTTGTCCCTTTCTCTTTTAATTACATTATACTTCTTAACAGTCATAATGGTTTTATACATTCCATACATTATCATATTCGTTCTTTCCATTTTCAAATTCACCACTTTATACCATTTGTTCCAGATTATATAATATTCCGTATCTTCCTTTTCTTTGAGCTCTTTTGTTAATTTGTCCATCTCGGCACATTCTAGGACTTTTATTTTTATACTGCATAGGATCCAGAACTCTTCTGAATTGGGTGGTTTCCTTCAAGTTGAGCTCAATTCTCAATGACATACAGTGTACCTATCTCAGGAACAATATGGAATGGTTTGCTGCCATCAGCTTGTGCCAGGTTTTTGTATTGCTTGTCTATTTGTCATCCTTGTCTAGATTTCCTAGAGGTTTCCTAGCCAAGTACTAACCTGGCCTGACTCTACTTAGTTTCTAGAAAAGGCCAGAAAAGTTCAGCCGCACTGAAGCCACTGGCATCATTCAAAGAGATTTTCTACTCTGGTTACCAAAGTCCAACTGATTTTGATAAACATTCATATTTAACTTCACCCGTACACAAGAACCTGAGGTCAGAGGAACTAGAATCTAGGATCTAGATCATGTTTCCTAGTATGATTTGATTGCTTATTAGTATCCTGTGACTATCATTAAGTGTTGCATCTTATGATTCTTGATCAATATGTATGTATGTATGTATGTATGTATGTATGTATGTATGTACACTGAGAGCATATGCACCAAAGACAAATTCCTTATGTGTCCAATCACACTTGGCCGATAAAGAATTCTATTCTGTTCTATGCTAGAATCAAATGGCAGAAACAATAATAAAATCCCAACCACAACAGGATTAAATAACCATTTTTTTCAAGTCATGCACAAGAGAAGGGGAATTAGGTTTCCTAGGTCTTGGAAGGTAATACCATGAAATTCACTGTTAAAATGATGCAAGTTCAGGTAGGTGCTGAAGTGGACAGCAGCAGATACAGGAGGATGTTTGATTTTATGCTACGATTTACATTATGTGATGCTACATAAGAAATGTGTGTTTCAGTAACAGATCTTAGATAAAAGTTGATTGGCTGGGGTCAGAACATTCAGACTGATTCTTTTAAAAATAAGTAGGGGCTCAGGAAGGAGTAAAAAGTACCATATGAAGGTTTTATTTACAGTATGTATTAGATTTATGTCCCAGCTTTTGTTCAGGAGCTCAGTGTGATATCTATACCTATACCTATACCTATACCTATACCTATACCTATACCTATACCTATACCTATACCTATACCTATACCTATACCTATATCTATATCTGTCTATCTATATCTACATCTACATCTACATCTACATCTACATCTACATCTACATCTACATCTATATCCTCTCTATCTCTATCTCTGTATCTATAGCAGTCCTGCCTCCAGTTTTCCTCACAGTTCTGTGGGATATGTGGGCTGAAAAAGATTGATTGGCCCCAAATCATCCAGTGAGCTTCTGTGTGTAGGAGCAGACTGGAACTTGGGTCTGTCTATTGCTAGTCCAACACTGTCACCACTATACAGGTAGTCCTCAGCTTACAACCACAATTGAGCCCCAAATTTCTGTTGTTAAGTGAATATTGTCCCATTTTACAACCTTTATTGCTGCAGTTGTTAAGTGAATCGCCATAGTTGTTAAATTAGTAACACGGTTGTTAAGCGAGTCTGATTTTCCCAATGACTTTGCTTGTCTTAAAGTTGCAAAAGATGATCTCATGACCCCAGCACACTGCACCCATCATAAATATGATTCAGTGGCCAAGCGTCCAAATTTTGATCATGTGACCCTGGGGATACTGCAACCATCATAAGTGTGGTAAACAGTGATAAGTCATTGTTTTCACTGCCGTCATAACTTTGAATGGTCACTAAATGAACTGTTGTAAGTCAAGGACTATCTTGACAGCACACCACAGGTAACATACCTGATTCAGTGTAACATGGAATCTTGGTTCTGTTGCTAATGAAAACAGGCTTCACAGCTGAAAACATGGTCCAGCATGGAGATCTTATGGCAGATGCCCAAAGACTTTGTGGTGGGCAGGCTGATGAGGAAAGGATGACTGAAAGAGAGGAAATTTGGAGTTTAACAGGTTGTGTTGGCAATCTAACCAAAGAATATTGAAGGGAGGAGAAATGGGAATTTCTGGGCTTAATTCAACCGTATCAGTGTTGCAAAGATAGGAAAGCAAATGGTTATTGAGCCCTGTCAGTAAAGAGATATTTACAAAGTAAGAACTTCCTCCCATCCCTTCTCTCATTAGCTACCGTTCCAAGGTGGGAGAAATAGTTTTCATGTTTTTTGTTCCTGTCACAAGTAAATGCCTTATTCTCAAATAGGGAAAATGTACATACACAGGGTATCAGGGGTTAATTTATTCTTCCTTCCTTAATATATTCATATGTAACCACTCCCATCTTTTACTCCGCCTTATTGATATAAAAGAGGATGCATGCACCTCCTTCTTTGCTTCTATCTGTGATCATTCAGAGAATATAGAATGCCTATTGTAAATAAATAGTACTTTGTTTGAATACTTTATTCCTGAATTATTTATTGAGTCTGATCCTCAAAATATTGCAACAATCTGGTAGCAGAGGATGGTTAAATGACTCAATAAAAATAAACATGCCAAAGAAAGAAAACTCAAGAAACAAAAGAGAAAGACCCAACACCAGGGCACACAATAAAGAAATGGAAACAGATCAAGAAATGATCGATGAGTCTACAAATAAGATGACAAAAGAATCTGAAGACTACACTTCAGACGACAAAGAGGTAACCGATGAACCTGACAACCAAGAAGTGAACAAGATGGAAAACAACGCTCTCAAATCAGAGATACTGAAATTGCTGAAACTCACCGCGAACCTCCAAAACATCATAAAAGACAGCGGAGCAGCGAGAGAAAACCACATCGTAACAGCTGAATCTAAAGACCTAAAAATGGTGAGCGAATTACCTATAGATGAAAATGTAACAAAAAGAAAGACTAACGATCACGCACAAAATTTTGAATGGCAGCCATCTTGGTTTCAACCGACCACTAAGATGAGCGAAGCAGAGCCAATCAGAAAACAGGATTCAAAATCTCTGGCGCGAAAAGCCATACACAGTGTGAAAAATAAAAAAGAAAAACTCTATTCTTCAGAAGAATCTAATACAGACATCGAAAAAAACCTCTACTGAACTAAAAATAAAATCAGCCATGAGAACGCTGTTCGCAACATTTGGCCCAAATTTAAAAATTACAAAAAAATCAACAGAAGCTGCTGAACAAAAAATGAAGAAAAGACAAGCAAGCAAGCAAACTTCTCAGAATTCACCCGTTTCCATCCGGATGGCGAAAACACCAGCGCCTGAACCCAGAGGACCTTGCAAATACTTCCCCACGCCACAGACGCTTCCGGGAGCTAGAGACTTCAACCAGGACAGCTTCAGCGAAAGGAAGCAAGCACCGGCCATCTCCTGGACACCCAAGGTCGAACCGGAGACCAAGTCGTCGGAGGAAGAACACTGCGAGGGAGCTACAACAGCGAGAACCTCTCCCGACAGCTTCAGAAGCGAAATGAGCAACGCGCATGTGCAAACACCAGCAGACATCTACGGAGGACATGAAGAACAGAGAGAAACATTCAGACTCGTTGCGAGCATACCCACACCATTCTGCAACTTTCATCACTTACAAGACCATGGACAATCTCCAGTTGTAAGTAATGGAACAAATAATATTGAGAACTTGCCCAATGATTTCCCAAAACTGAGAATAGATGGTATTAATTTACAGGAATGGTGTCAACAACTTCAGGTTGTTTTTCTAAAAGAGAACTTATTATTTTTTATAACTAACCCCCCCAAAAGGCCTTGGACTCTAAAATTGGACTGCCTGCACCACAGAGCATTCTACTTATTAATATCTAGTATACCTCCTGCTATGTATCATAGTATTAAGCATAACTTGACTGTCTCAGAGATTATTCACTGCATGTTTAAATTATTTCATAGTGAAAGTGTAGCAACCACTACAAGAATGTCTAAAGATTTCTTCTCAGCTAGGATAAAATCTGGGGTTACTATAAGTGAACATTTGATATCTCTAAACAAAATCAGAGCAGAACTACATTTAAGGGGAGAAATAATTTCAGATCAGACAATGAAAAGTGTTCTCATTAATTCATTAGACCCATCATGGGATAACTTCATATCACATTTAGACACAATTAATTTGGGATATTTATCCATAGAAAAATTGTCAAATAAGCTGATAGCTGAAGATAATTTAAGAAGAAGCCGTTATAATACACATATAGAACATAGACAAAGTAAGAGAATAGTATTTCAAGAAAGATATCGAGAACCTATTGAATGTTATAATTGTGGATCCAAAGAACACTGTAGAAGAGATTGTTCTAAATTTCTTAGAGATAGACAAAAACATGACTATAGAAGCAGATATCATAACAGACAATCGTCTATTGATAGACATAGATATAGAAACTCACCCAATTTTAGAGAGAGTAGAGGGGGCAGAGATAATTCAAGAGATAGAAAGTCTGGGTCATTAAATGGATTAGATAAACATAATATAACTAACATACAGGATTCAAAGGATAATGCTTGGCTCATTGATTCTGGGGCAACTAATCACACAACACATGACAAAAAAATATTATCTTCCTTTATAGAAGATAAATTTGTGATTAAGGTAGCCAATCAAGAAAAGGTCCAAGTTATTGGTAGAGGAAATGTAAACTTACCCGGTCTAGGGAAAATAGAGGGGGTATTGTTAATACCAGAAATACCTCATAACATACTTAGTGCAATAAAACTAAGTAGAGACTCTGACATAAATATAGTATTCTCAAAAGGAAAAGCAACACTAGAGAAAAATAAAACAAATTTGGGGAATGTGGTTATCAAAGGGGGTCTACCATATTTAGTCATAGAAGAAAAATGGCTACACAATATTGATTCAAACATGGAAGATGACACTAACATGGAGAATGAAGACAATAGCAATAGTGATAATGAGGAACATGAAACAAATCACAATCACAAAAATACATCTATTAATGATACACTCAATAACAAAAAACCTACGATTGGAAAACCAATCCACGATGAATGTGCACATATATTACATAGAAAATTGGGACATGCTAGTTTTCCTGTAGTGCAAAAAATGATTGAACATGCTGAAGGTGTTAAAATAAAAAATTGTAAAAATTATTTAGAATGCTTACTATGTAAGTCCTCAAAACTCAGAACTAATCCCAAGCCAAAAAAGGCAACAAGATCAACTAATCACATTTTTGATCTGGTACATATGGATCTAGTTGGTCCATTAACCCCATCAATCACATATAGAAAACGATATTTTCTAACTATTGTAGATGACTATAGTCATTATGGATTTGTCTATACTTTAAAACACAAAGATGAAACATTTCAAAAATTTAAAGAGTTTTACAAACGTGTAGAAACACAGCATAATATTATAATAAAACAAATCATGACAGACAGGGGATCTGAATTCATGTCAAAAGAATTCTCCCAATGGCTAAAAAACAAAGGAATGCTACACTTCACATCTAGCCCCTTCTCTGCATTCCAAAATGGAGCGGTAGAAAGAAAGAACTCGACACTACAAACCATGATTAGATGTACATTAGAAGATGCTGGCTTAGGAAAACAATTCTGGTCAGAAGCATTACTATATTCCAATTATACTCAAAACAGAACTTGGTCCAGCATCGTAAACAAAACACCATATGAATTAATGTATAATAGAAAACCCAAAATAACACACATGCACATATTTGGAGTCACAGCGGATGTACACATACCAAAACAGTTGAGGCGTAAAGGAGAGAACGTATCCAGAAGACTTAGATTCATGGGATACGAAACAGGCACAAAAGGGTACAGATTTATTGATAATAACAACAAATTCATAATTTCTAGAACAGCTGTATTTCATGAACAGGCCAATTGGTCTAAAATACATCTTAATGAGATATTCCCTACTACAAAAACAGACACTGAACATCAAAACAAAATAGATAGAGAAGAACTCAATCACAATGCACATAAAATCAAAAGTAAAACATGGACAAATAGTCACCTCAGGATAAAAACAGATTCATTAACAAAAAAGGAGGCAAGATATCTACACGATAATGATAGCAAGCCAGAAAAAACAATAAGATGTAACAGAAATCAGGTGCCAAGTAAATATAAGGATTACATAATGCACTTGAATAATGAAACATCAACACCTAACACATACGAGGAAGTATTAAAGCTCCCCATTGAAGAAAGAAAAAAATGGGAATTAGCAATGGCCAAAGAGATGGACAGTTTGCGAGAGTTAAATGTATTTACACCTACTACTGCACCTAAAGACAAAACTATTATAGGCACCAGGTGGATATTCAAAATTAAAAATCTGGAAGAAGGCAACACATTATATAAAGCTAGATTAGTTGCACAAGGTTATGCTCAAAAGTATCCTGAGGATTACACAGATACATACTCTCCCACAGTAAGGACTGAGAGTGTTAAGACAGCTTTAGTCATAGCATCTGCACTTAATCTTGATGTCTTCCAATATGACATACAGATAGCGTATTTACACGCAAAGCTCGATAAGGAGATATATGTAAGAGCACCTCATAGCCAATACACAAACAAAAATGAAACTTGGTTATTGAATAAAAGTTTGTACGGACTAAAACAATCTGGCAAACGTTGGTATGAATGTTTAGTCAATGTACTCAAAACTATGAATTTCAATGCCACAACTGCTGACAATTGTTTCTTTGTTAAAAAGGAAGGTGACTCATTAGAATTTGTGTTAATTTATGTGGATGACATTTTATATATCGGTAAACATAAAGAGAAAAGAGATACATTTGTAACAAAACTAAATGAACATTTTTCTTTAAAAACATTGGGAAAAGTAAACAAATATCTTGGAGTTCAAATCAGTAAAACCAAAAAAGGATTTAAACTTTCTCAAAAAGATAAAATTATAGAACTCCTGAACAAATGTAATTTGAATGATGCCAAAATTTGTGATACTCCAATGCAGGCTGATTTCTTAAGAAACATGGATGAATCATCTCCTGAATTTAAAGATAATACACTTTACAGATCAGTTATTGGTTCCCTTTTGTATATATCTAATTCGACTAGGCCTGATATTGCTTTACCCCTCAATCTGTTATCCAGATATGTTAGTAAACCCTTAATGTATCACTGGGAAGCCATTAAACGAATACTAAGGTATTTAAAACACACCTTAGACTTCTGCCTATTCCTGGAACCCAATAATATTAAAGAGCCCATCCTCACTTGTTACACTGATGCGGATTGGGCAGGTGATACTAAATGCAGAAAAAGCACCTCAGGCTATATATTCTTTCTTAATAATTGTCCAGTCTACTGGTATACTGGAAAACAAGATTTAGTAGCCACATCAAAGACCGAGGCAGAATATGTTTGTTTGTCTAAAGCCTCCAATAATCTTGTATGGTTTAATGATTTATTAACAGATGTTTGGAAAAATCCTTCATCACCATTTATCATACATGAAGATAACAAAGCTGCTATTGAGATATCTAGATCTGATGCCATTGGTCAAAGATCCAGGCATATAGATATCAAATTCAAACATGTAAGGCAATTATCTCAAGATGGATTCATTAAGGCCATCCATTGCGAAACTTCAGAACAGATAGCTGATATATTGACTAAGTCTTTGCAATCTAAACAACATAAATATTTAACTTCAAAACTACAAGTCTTATATTGTTCTGAATCTGAATGTAATTATTGTTGTATATCGAATCAGCATTTAGAGGGGGATTTGTCACAAGTAAATGCCTTATTCTCAAATGGGGAAAATGTACATACACAGGGTATCAGGGGTTAATTTATTCTTCCTTCCTTAATATATTCATATGTAACCACTCCCATCTTTTACTCCGCCTTATTGATATAAAAGGGGATGCATGCACCTCCTTCTTTGCTTCTATCTACGATCATTCAGAGAATATAGAATGCCTATTGTAAATAAATAGTACTTTGTTTGAATACTTTATTCCTGAATTATTTATTGAGTCTGATCCTCAAAATATTGCAACAGTTCCCCTGCTTCACCTGGGAACAATATAATGATTTTTTTCAGGCAAACCTGTTTTCCCCCTAGATCAGCTGAGAGTCCAACACATTAATCATTTCACCAGTTGGGTGGGATTTAATATGTTTCACTGGGAAGATCAAGCCAAGAGGGCAGTTAGACCTCACTTGGATGACTTGAAGCTAAGGTAGAGTCTCACTAGAAGAACTGCTTTCTTGCTTTAGTTCTGCTTTAAGAAGCCTTTTTAAGTTAATTTATACCTTGCAGAATTGCTGGAGGGATAGCAACAGAAATAAATAGATACTGCAATGCTAAACTGATTTTTCCTTTGAAAATGCTTCAGTTCTCATGGCAAATGAATGACTTCAGGAAACTTACTTCATTCATTTCTCACTATGCATACCTAGCATTCAGAGGTATACTTGACATTCAAAGCACGTGGCTCCCAATAGCCATGGATGCAGCCTCCGGAGGCTTTCCAGAAATGGCCACCAAATTGCAATTCTATTTTGATAGAATGTTTGAATGGTTTTAAATTTTAAAAATAATTTTAAATTACATGAGGAAGAACTAACTGCTTGTACAATTATTAATATATTTTTGGGGGGGTCTTTTAATGACCCCGTAATCCCTTGCATCAGGGTGGATTTGGGGCAACTGAATGGAGCTGAGTGTTTATTGGCCGGATGCCCTTCCTGTTGCCAATGTAGAGTTCGCAGCTGATTCTTACTCATTATGCCCAGAGGGAGAAATATCGGCCACTACCTAGGATCGTACAATTTAATTAACGTCATCATTTCATTAAGTTTTGTCCCACCCAGAGGCCAGTTGTAGCCTTTAGTTGCCAAAACATTATACGCTTTTGCAACGGTTGGCCTTGGCAACATTGGAGCTAATTTTTAGACCTGTTCTATGGATTGCTGAATGGAACACCGTATTCATCGATGCAAGTAGCCTTCCCTAGCTGAAGGCAGTAGAGTTTGGGAGTCTGCACGGGACACAGAAGGTGACACTTTCGGAAAGAAGCATTGAACCAAAGCTCATACATGTAGTTTGCTTATCAAGACACCCCATTACCATTAGCTGAGGACACATCCTCAAAATAGCATCTCCATCTTGCAGACTATCTACTGCTGAGGTAGACTATAGCAATAGCAATAGCACTTAGAATTATATACCTCTTGGGTTTCAAATTTTTTTACTTCCAGTTCTGTCGGTGTGGCTTGGTGGGCATGGTTTGGTGGGCGTGGCAGGGGAAGGATACTGTAAAATCTCCATTCCCACCTCTCTCCAGAGGAAGGTTACTGCAAAATCCCCATTTTCTCCCGATCAGCTGGGACTTGGGAGGCAGAGAATAGATGGGGGCGGGGCCAGTCAGAATTTTTACTACCGGTTCTCTGAACTACTCAAAATTTCCACTACCGATTCTCCAGAACTGGTCAGAACCTGCTGAAACCCACCTCTGGCTTTACAGCGCTTTACAGCCCTCTCTAAACAGTTTACAGAGTCAGCATATTGACCCCCCCCCCAACAATCTGGGTCCTCATTTTACCCACCATGGAAGGATGAGTCAACCTTGAGCCTGGTGAGATTTAATCTGCCAAATTGCAGGCAGCCGGCAGTCAGCAGAAGTAGCCTGCAATACTGCACTCTAACCACTGCGCCACCACTAGTACACATTTTTCCAGCATGAAACAGTTTTCTCTGGGAAATTTTAAGAAAACATCTCACAGTTGGTGAGGGTCCTATTTCAGCCAAAGAAAACTGCCAGTCCCTATTCTTGCTTTGCTGTGTAGAGATACTATATGGATAGCAGCACAGCATGGCCTCTTTCTGAGGTTGGGGCAATTAAGGACAAGATATAGGGTATGGCAGTTTGTGCCACAATGATTTCTCCCATGTGCCAAGAAGGGAGCATCGAACAGCAAGGCAAATATATGTATGGGTTCAAGTAAAGAGCATTGTGAAGTAAGAGTCAAGAGGTTTATGGAATATCTACCAGTCTGGATTTTTGGCCTTGGAAGACCATCTCTTTTCCTCACATTTATGCTCTGGTGCGTTTGTGTTTGACAAGACAATGGCCCTGCACCATTTTGCAGCTATTTTGACCCTGAAGGATTCAGAAGTAGATTTTCCTTACTGGCCCCACTTTAAATTATTCTCCCTATCAAATATTCTGAAGGCAGTCCAGGAGCAGCAGAGCCAATTTGATATCTTTGGGGTGAAAACAAATTAGAGTCCTCATCCAACGTTTCCTCTTCCAAACAAAATTACTCAGATCCTGGAATTCCCCATGGAAGGATTAAGCAGAGGTATTATTTCTAAAGTGTGTAAACTGTAACCATCAAGATGTCACTTAGAGAAATACGATCGTGGGGATCATGAAAGATTGCAAGGCCGGCTTTCTTGAATGAGAGACCGAGCCATCCATACATCTCTAGTTCTTTGGTGAAATTCAATAGATGATATATAGATTTGTGGCTGCAAAGTACTCAGTTCAGCTCCTGCAGACAGGATGTATATTGAATGGACAAACTCGGAGAGCCTTGCTTATTAGTTTGTTATCCCTTCGGCATCTAAAAAGAGCCCCAAAAGCAATATTTTGAAACTGCCATATTAGAAAATCTTGATTAAAAACTGGGATGTGGGGAGGAGAGGATTTAACAACACCCAGCAGTCCAATCCATCTCCATTTGTCATCAGAAAGACAAGAGGGAATAATGGTCAACACAAGGTATCAAGCAATCAATGATAAAATAGCAAAGAGAATATAGGATGGGATAGTCAGTCAGTCAGTCAGTCAGGATAGGATAGGACAGTGATGGCTAACCTTTTTGCCATCGCGTGCCAGGAAGGGAGGGGGCGGGGGAGGTTCGCGCATGCGCGTGCCCACACTCATAATTCTATGCGTCCTGCCCTGCGCATGTGTGCCCAACCCCTCCTCCCCCCTTGCTCCTGGCCCATTTTTCTTTGTCACCTGGCTCCAGATCCTCTCTATGCATCTGGGGAGGGCGAAAACAGCCTTCCCCACCTACCCCCAGGCCCTCTGGAGGCAGAAAACAGCTTGTTTCCCTACTTCTGATGGGCCCCAAAGGCCTGAAAATCAGGTGGCTGGCACGCACATGTGCGCCAGAGCTGAGCTGGCGTGCCCACTGATATGGCTACGTGTGCCACAGGTTCGCCATCACAGGGATAGGATAAAGCTTTTCTTGGTTGACTCGTCACAAATAATTCCTTCATTTTCTTGGTTTTTATCTTCCCCTTCCCTGCCACCCCCACCCCCATTTTTCCCCCTGAAAAATCCTCAAATTTTTCTAAGAACTTTTTTAAGAACAGCAACAGAAACTAGTAAAAAAAAATGGGTTTTGAAAATAGAATTGACGAAGATGCTGGCTTTGAATGTTATGATTATTTTAAGATTAATACAATCTGTTTGATAATGATGGAAAAGTATTGATGAACTAAGAATTGGATTATTGGATTGATTTAAGTCTATAAACATATCGTATATGATGTCAAAGTTAGAGTTAGATATTAGTTGTGTTATGTTTAACTTGGAGTAAGAGATTGGCTGATCACATATTTGTTTCTGCCGTGAGGAATATTTTCCCCTCTTTCTTCCTGAACTTTTTAACTTTTTTCCCTTTTGAATTTCCTCCCCCTTTTTTGTAGTTATTCTGTATTTTATTTTTTCTTGAAATTTAATAATGTTAAAAGGAAGGAAGGAAGGAAGGAAGGAAGGAAGGAAGGAAGGAAGGAAGGAAGGAAGGAAGGGAGGGAGGGAGGAAGGAATAGCAACAGAAAAAACAAATCAGTAAAATATACAGTAATAGGCAATTCTATTTGAGACGCTAAGACAAAACTGCTGCCATTACTCCATTATGTCTTCCTATAGCCAATTGCTTTCCCGTTTTCCTTTCATGTTCTCTAACTTTCCTTTTTCATCCCAGATGATATACACACCTCTTTTCTAAAATATTCTCTGCTTATTTTATTTATTTTTATTTATTAAATTTTTATGCCTCCCATTCCCCTACAAAGTGACTTTTTCCCTGCTTCATAAATGAAATTTAGTTCATGGATCCAATGTACTCTGGTACCTTCCAGAGATAATGCACTAATTTTGGTTATATGACATAAACAGTAATCCACAAATCATATTAATAATAGTATGTGTAAAAGTAGATCACCTAAACTGCAAAATAAGAGGGGGAAATCTAACTTTCACTACTTATTCATATCCAAGAAAGTGGGTCTTTATTTTGAAGCTTCCCAAATGCAGTAGAAGAATACACCTTTTCTGTGTGTTTGTATGTTTCTGTTACTATCCAGTCCTTACAAAGTCTTTCTAGCCCTTCATATTAAAGAGGTAAATAGGTGTGGGTCTATCACTGTAGATACCAACTAAAATACAATATTGTGTTATGATGTGTACAGGTTCATATTCTGTGCGATTATTTGCCTTCAGAAGGAGCAGTCTCCGTGCTTGTAAGTTCACTCATTTGGGTGAAGATATATACAGTAAGACCTTCAGCAAGGCTAGAAATAGATGGGTCTTCAAAAAATCCTGTTGCTCAATTTAGCAGAGCATTTTTGGAGTACAGAACTTGATTATATGGATTTTTTTTTTTTTTTTTTTTTTTTGTAACATGAAGAACCATCAAACCAGATAGAGGTAGATAGAAATTGCAATTAAGGTGTTCTTTAAAAAAAAACAAAAAACAACCACATGAGATATTTAAGATATCGCTTCTGATGTTCTTAATTTCTTTATTTTTAAAAAACTGCTACACTTAAAGTAGCAGCAAGCCCTTTGCAGAGCCTTGTTCCTTGTCCAGCTCTTCCTGGACAGCCTGAGTCTCCATATGACATCGTTTCTTTTCATGGGCAGTCCATGAAGTGCCAAAGACAAAAAGAAGCCTCTTTGCAAAGAGTCTGGTGTTTATTTATTTATTTATTATTTATTAGTTCAATTTATATGACGCCCTTCTCCGGAGACTCGGGGTGGCTTACAATGCGTTAAGCAATAGCCTTCATACTTTTGTATATACCTGCTTTGTAGGGCTTTTTGGCCCCCCGTAAGTGATGTTCTATTTTATACAAAGTCAGCTTATTGCCCCCACAAACCGGGTCCTCATTTTATCTACCTTGAAAGGATGGAAGGTTGAGACAACCTTGAGCCTGGTGAGAATTGAACTCGCAGTAATTGCAGGCAGCTGGCAGCTAAGTTCTACTTTAACAGCAGTTTAGTCCGCTGCGCCACCAAGGCTCAAGTGTTGCTGTAAGTAAGCTAGATTTCTTAATTTTTTTTTCTTAAGCTGTTTGTATGAGGACAAAACCTTAATCCACTCTGAGGAATTTCATTCATCTCAGTGTTCATCCATTGATCTTCTATAGATGGATGGCAATCAGTGCAGCTCAGAAAACCTTTCAAAGTAACACAAAGGAGGCTTTTGTAAGGATGATTTATATCATCCTCTCCCTGCCCTAGCCTCTACAGTGCTATTTATTTCTCAGTGGATTTTTATTCATTTTACACAAATGGGCAGTACCCCGACACACTGAAAAATGTGTTCCTCCATTTGCATCGCGGGAGATTCTGAGTGCCTTGCAGATTGGGGTTCTCTTCAGCAGCACTTCCTTCATCAATCACTCCCTTTCTCGTACGTGCTATCCAATAGTTATTTGATAATGCTGTTTATTTTTTATTTTTTTTAAATGAAAAACAGAAAAGCTAAAATAAAATGTGCTGAGGTCAACATCCCAGTAATAACAAGAAGCATAAAGCATTGAAACAAACACCCACCTCAGCACAAAACCCTTTGTTATTCTGTGATAAAATCAGAAGGAAAGAGGTGGGAGGGGAGAGCAGCCCTAATAAACTCTCCAGCATTTTTAACCTTTTTATGTATGCTTTGCAAAGTGTTAACGATTGATGGATTGTGGAGGAAGCAATAGCAATAGCACTTAGATTTATATACCGCTTCACAGTGCTTTACAGTCCTCTCTAAGCAGTTTTACCGAGTCAGCATATTGCCCCCAACTATCTGGGTCCTTATTTTACCAACCTCGGAAGGATGGACGGTTGCATCAACCTTAAGCCGGTGAGACTCGAACTGCCAAACTGCTGGCAGCCAGCAGTCAGCAGAAGTAGCCTGTAGTACTGCATTCTAACCACTGTGCCACCGTGGCTCTTCTAAAATGATTCCAAAAAAAAGAACATGATTGTGCAGATTATGGAAGCTGTATTAATTCTCTCAGATGTCTCTGTGAACACAGCAAGCGAAATTCATCCTGTTGAAATTCAACGTTGTCAACTACTTTTGTTAGATCCAAAACAAAACCCATCTTAAGAATGTGGAGTCAGAAGTCATCATCCGTGAATATATGGGAACTTCCCAAGACATTTCCATTTTTCCATAGGAATTTGAGTTTTCCCAGGAGCACCGAACAGAGATTTAGTATTCCTCAACTAAAAAAGGTCTTAGTTAGGGGGGGTCTTAGAAAATTTAGGGGGTCTTAGAAAAGGATTGTCCTGTGTATCATTTCCAAATCCATTTTACCGATTGGGTTCACATATTGCTCTAAGTCATTATTTATTCAGCCACTTTTGTTGAATAAACCTGCACTTTCGGGGGAGGGGGGTGTCATCCAATCTGCCCAACAACTTTTTGGTGGACAGAGATTGCATGTAACATTTTGAGAGGTTGAAATTGAATAGGATCACATCTACTTAAATGAAGGGGGCAGTTTCTCTTTTTTATATATATTGTGGTGGTATGCATAATTTACATTACAGTTTTCATGCCTTGTTCCCCTTTGAATTGGGGAACGTACCGTCAGTTTTCAGCAATTATAGAATCAGGGGCCTGTAAAGGCTGCACAAAGGGCCTCAGAGACCACAGGTTGCCTACTCCTGCACTAAACCACAAACTTGTATGAATCACAATGCCTAGATTCATCAAGCTGCTATATATGAATTAGCAGGATGAGTAAATCTAGTCTTTAACTTGGGGTGTCAAACATATTAGAAAGGAGAATTATGGGTGCCTTTCAAATGTCTCCCAAGAGCCTAGATCTAGGAACAATTAATTACTCTGAAAACCACATAACCTCACTCAGTATTGCACATCTATCACCCACCAAGCACCTAAGTAATGACGGAATTATGAATGAACATATGCAAAGCCAATATGGTGCAGAAAGAGACAGATCAGTCTATTTTCCTCCGCTTCAAGAAAAAAAAAAAACCAGACAACTCTATAGAGGCTTGGGTGGTTTTAACCAACATGCCATTTCTTCTTTCTGCTAATTTTCTAATGACAAAAATCCACTTAGCAACCTACTTTCACACTCTCTGACCTCTTGAGATCCATTGAACAAATATATCGCCAAGTGTCCAAACAGAGCTTGGAAACTTCAGTAAGGGAAAGGAAAAATGCTGAAGTGAGTAGCTCAAATGACATGAAAACTGCTGGCAGGTTCTTCTAGTTGTTCAAAGGTTCAGAAATGTTCAGTCTTTCACTGAGCAACTTTTGCCAAGCATTGAGTTGAACAGGATCCTACTATTGTAGTGATGAAATCTGTAATAGCAAAGACCACTGGACAAAAGGATACATACAGTAGTCAATCAGGTCTTTTCTTATAAACTGTAGTTTGCTAAACTATAAAAAGTAAACTAGTAAACTATAATTTACTAAACCTATCCCTTTGTTCTCTTGGTAGACCATACATCTTCTATTGCACGGGTGTCAAACTCACGGCGTCATTGTTGCTATCCCGTGATGTATCGTGATGTTTTTCCCCTTCATAAAGCTGGGGTGGGTGCGGCCTGTCCAGGATGCATCTGGGCTGCGGGCCGCCAGTTTGACACCCCAGTAAATCTATTGCCATTAAAACAACAGAAACAAGAAAACCCTGATAAAGATCTGTTTCTTGGGCATGTGGAACAATTCTTCTCAACTCCCGTCATCTTTCCCTCAAGGGAAAGATGGAAGCCATACAACCTAGACTTTAGAGAGATGACTTTAGGTGTAAAGACTTGACACTCCATGGGAAAGCCCTGGTCACACAGAAGACTTGGAGTAACCTCCAGGTATCCATTATCCTTCTGACCACAGAGATACCGCACCTGAGCCATCTATGTCATTCTATCTAGGTTTTTGCTGTTTTCTTTAATTTTTGCTTTTCAGTATGGTGATGATTGACAGGCAGGTCAACCATTAATTTGGCTCAAGGATGCTCTGTCTCCAGGATCATGACTGAATGATTCACTTGAGAAAAAGTAACTAATTGGGAAGAAGCTGCAAGCGAAGAATCATGAAGAGGAGTGGTTTAGATTTTCTACAGCTAGAAGGGCTTCTCTATACTTCTATACCGCTATATTAATCGCATTAACTCTGTGCCTCTCTTTTGAACTCATTAACTCTAACTCTAACACCTGTTATAGCTTACAGAGGCAAGATCTGGTTTAATGGAAAGTTACTCCAGCAAAATAACAACCTTAACTGATTCATATGGAAATAGTAGTGGGCAATGTCACTTCCTACATCTTCCTTTCATTCTAAGCTCGTTTGCGAAAAGAGGAAGCACTTCCTTCTAATTATGTTTTCTTGTACATGGTTTATGATATTTGTATTCTTTCTACTGTTTTTTTATTAGTGTATCAGTCCAAAAACTCTTCACATGTTCATTTCTAGAAATTGAACGCCTGCTCATCAACAAACTGATTTTTTGTTGGGTTGGAAAAAGTAGAATGAAATTTAAGTTAAGAAAAGATAGTAGTTCAGTTAAGTTAAGAAAAAATGACTTATTGATTGATTGATGTGTTTTTAATCACTTCATGCATACTTAGAATGCAAATACAAATAAAAAGCATAAAATAATTAATGGCCATGTTAGGAAGCATGCAGAATGTAATTAACTAGGACACATTTAGTCATTTTTAGAGTAAACTCTTTTCCATTGATACCAATGGAATTTAAGTTTATTAATAATTAATAGTTCATTAATTTCTGTGCTAAATATGTTTAGGTCTAGATCCAACCCAAAATAGATAGCTCTATAATCTCTAATCACAAATTATTTAAAAGTAGCATTTAAGTGAAATATGCTCCAGTTAATGTATCTGCTCTGAGCATCTACCCATAAACACAAGGGGGCTGTCAGACATCCAAAGAATGAAATAATTTTGCTGTAACGATGCTGTGGTTGCTGTGTTCATGCGTTTGTGTGTGAGAGAGAGTGTGTCTCCCTTGAAATTAAAAAAAAGAAGACAGAGTTTACTCCATCTGCATTATGAGTTCAGAAATGTCTGGCAGGTTTTGCAGTTCCACTGTACTTTGCTTTGTTCTTTCGATATTTGGTGCCAGAGAATCCAATACTAGGACTGACAGATATTCCGCCTTCATCAGTCAGCTCTGAAAATTCTCCCCATTAATCAGTTGTGCAGAGTGACAGATTGCAAATATCCCTACCCTCTCCTGTCCAAAATACTTTCCATTTTGTAGCACGGCCTCTGTTACAATGGCCGGAGGATATGCTACTGTAATACTGAAAACTGCAGTGTTCAAAAGCTATATGCAATATATGCATATACACTGGGGTGCTCTAAAGAAGCTTAATGAAGCTTGGCACAAGTAGACAAGAATCAGAACAAGCCACCAACATTAGTTATAACCTTGCTAGTCACATTAGATTACAGTCACCACACATTTTGCTACGGCTATATATCTTCCTGGCTCTATCACCCTGCAATGATTTATTTATCGCATAATATGTCAAAAAGAACTCTGTCTTTCTTCTTCCCTAACAAGTTCAGGTTTGAAAAATATTCTCTCTTGATTCATTCAAGATACATTTGAATCTCCGTCAAGCAGTTCAGGTGAGATCAAGAATTCCAATTTTTAAAAAATCAGAATAATGTAAGCAATTATTGGCTGGACATCAGAACATAGATTTCCTTTATTAATTTTAATTTGTTTGATTGATTGAATTTAGAAAATGGCTGAATCCAACCAACCCTGGCACTGTGCCTAATCAAAAACATATAATAAACAATAAATAAAAAAGGAATAGATTATATGTATACAGAAAAAAAAACATGCAAAAGAAAACAATTCCTGGAATTTCAATTGCATATCATATTGTAGGAAGTTAGCACCCACCCCTCTCCTAGAAAAATGAAATATTCTAAGAAATATTAAAAGGGCAGAACATTTTCCCCTAAAAGGGAGGCAGAAACTGACACCCCCCCCCCCACACACACACACACCTTTGTCAATGGGCCATTAAAGCCTGAGCCAGCTCATCTGCAACACAAAAGACATGGCCTCCAGGACATAATAGGACTTATCTAGCAACAGAAACGCGCCACATAGCACCTGGGAAGATTACATCATCCAGCAAGGCTCAACCAAGCCTGGGAGACAGACAGCCTACAAAGTTAGCTAAGACCCCGGTCCCCTGGGAGTCTGACCACCAATCAGAATGCATTTCTTACACAGGAACAGGAAGCTCTAGGGTGGGGCCCAGAGAGGGCATAAAACCAAGGCACTCTCAGCATCTCTGCCCTTTTCTGCTCAGGAACTCAGGAACTCAGGAAGCCATGTGATCCTGTTCATCAATAAACCTTCTTTCTAAGCAACTTCCATGAATCCAGTGTCTTTTTCCCCACTTGGAACTGAACCCAGAAGGATATTTCTTCCAACAGTATATTTCAAATAAGAAAATGGCAAAGAAATGCTTGCAAGTCACACTCAGAAAAGAAGATCATAAAACCCACGCAGTGTTAGAAAAGTACAAATGAGCACCTGCTCCTTTCTAGCATTCCAAAAGAGCAATGTATTGATAACATTTTACAATTAGTTAAACACTTAGCAAATATTGAAGCTTTTTTTTTCCCCAGAAAAAAAAAAGTGTAAAGAAGAATAACTAAAAAAAAAGTCCCAGGTGCAGCTTGTTAGCTGTTAAGTTAGGAAAAATGTCAAGAACTTTTTTCTTTTTTTAACCTCACAAAGCAAAAAAAAAAAAAAAAGACAAAAAGTAAAACAATGAAAAGAAACTTGCAATTTTGTATTTGGAAAAATAAGTATATCTTTTCAAATTAATCAAAAACTGGACATTGGGAGGCAGCCCATCCTTAAAGTATTTTTCTTATGTCATTTTTCCTGCTGTCCATTCCAGTTGGGCACTTCCTTTATGGCTAATCAGTTTCTTTTATGGCTGGAATATCCAGATGTCGTTTCAGTGTCTTAATGGCAAATGTATTTAAGAAATTGAAGTTCCAACTGTGTATTCAATAGTTTTCTCAAAGGTTCATGCATATAATCTAGGCATCATTTGATTGTCCAAAAAGCACTAAAAATAATGTTTTCGGGAAGAAGATACTTTTTATGAACCAATTTTGACCCAAAAGACATTTCCAAAGGAAAAGAATAGCCACAGAACAATCACACAATTATTATGTTAGTTTCCCAGCCTTTGAGTCTGGATTCAAATTGCAAGATCAAAAATCTTTTGGAATGTATTGGAAAATATCATAGAACTGCTCCCATTTCTGATCAATAAAAAGTATTGTCCACTCCGATCATTGACTGGGTTGTTAATCTGAGAATACACTTAAAGAAGTTCAGGTTTATAACCAGCATAAATACACAAGTATAATTATTGCCAATATAGAGCAAGATACAGATTCCAGTCTTATGTCTTCAACAAGGAAAAAGAAAAGGGAACAATCAGTAAATTTAGAAGGTGACTAACAGAAATGATACCAATGAGATACCCATCCATGAACATATATGAGCACCTAATGAACTGCTTGTTCATATTAGATTACAGCTAGATTACAATTAACGGACAACTTTTTCTTGTGTGGTTGAATACAGATTGTTGAGAATTATTTTATGAAAGTTTTGAACAATTAAATTTAAACTTAATCTTGATCAATGACAAAGATCCCAAAACTGTACAATTGAAATGGTGTGTTGAGACCAGTGGTCCATTCTAGTCCAACATCCAGTTTCCTTATACCAACTCCCTGTTGTCTCAAAGAAACCTAGCTAAACAATAGGATTTCTATGCTGTCTCCCAACTCCATTCCACCATAGTTAATGCCATTCTATAGAGAAGACTGTAAGATAGGCCAGATAGGGATCTATTTTGAAGTATGTTGGGGTATGCTCTCATGAATGGTTTCATAATGGCCTGTCACAAATACCCATATGTTGCTCCTTCAGTATCTTCACAGGATGATGTCTATCATTCCAATTTTCCTTGTTGTGGGATTATTTCTTTTTTTGCTGGGAGGTGGCCACACTTACAAACCACACAAACTTGTTCCACCCAACATTTCCTTCTCCTCAGAATGCTTACATAGGGTGAGAGTATTCTGATAAAGATGGTGCTAACAACTAGGATTCCACGGCAGGGAGCCAATACACTGTTTCACCTGTTAACATCTAAATGTTTTTAAAATTTTATTGTTAAATCAGGTAGGCTAAGAGAAATATCTGCAAGTACCTTGATCCACTTCCTTAACTTAGCTGAAATTAGTCATTGGAAATTTATCATTGAACATTGGCCAAGCTTATCATGCCCATCCTTCTGGAAGGGCTCTTACAATGTATTCTGTAAATTTCAAATTTGCCATATTCTGGACATGGATCATGTAAGCCAGCCATGTCAATGATAGCAGTAATGTCTGGGAAATATCTCAGTAGCTATCAATTAAGTGGTCAAGGGAAATCCCAGTACATTTTAGTCTATTCCTTTCCAAAGTAGGAGGGGCATATAGATAGATCTAAATCTTATAGAGGAGGCAGAGTATCCAAATTTGTTTAAAATAAGTTTATTTGAATATTTTTGTCATGCAATCATGAAACAAGAATCTCTGGTTCTTGCTAACTTTTCTTGGAAAGGGAGAAAAGGGAAAGAATTTAAATTGGGGAACTACTGATACAAATTACTTTAAGAAAGGCTAAATATTCTAAGGTAGAATTTAGTTGGCAAGGTCTACTGCTTGCCTTTCCCAACACCTACCTCAGTAGGCTAATTTCCAAGGCAAGAATGAGCCACTGAACTCCACTAATTAAAAAGATACTAACTACCTCTTAGATTTCCAAATCTGCTCAGCCAGCAGCACCATAGACATTATGTGCGGAGGTACTTTTTACAATTACCGTGGTTGTTCAGTGAATGCATGTCAACAAAGGCTTTCTGGAGCTTTGCTTAATTTTGCATTGAGAAGCTACTGAGAAAACTCCTCAAGGTGCCATAACATCACCATCTCGAATGAGACAGAGCGGGACTTCTTTTTTTAGCTTATCGAGCACGCAAAGAAAAGTTACACAAATTAACAGGGAATTGTGGGATGGTGCTTTGTTTATAAATCTTCACAGCACAGCACAGAATCCCGAGAGGGAAGGCTAGGCAAAAATGAATCTGTCTAATTGTAAGATGCCATTGATAGAAATGAGATGATGATGATGATGATAATGATGATGATGATGATGATGATGATGATATCAGTTCAGTTGTGTCTGACTTTTGGTGATTTTATTGTCCAGATCTCTCCACATCTTCCAATCTTGCACTACTTCTCTGAAGTTCTCCTGTGCTCTAGCTGATGTCAGCTTTGATGGTGGAATCAATGAACAGGTGTTCTACAAAAATGAGTCTGCAGCATAAATCATTTCAAAATATTTGAGAAATTTTAAATGGTTGAAGACAGGAGTGTCAAACTCAAGACCCGTGGGCCAGATCCAGCCTGCAGGGTGCTTAGATCTGGCCCACAGGGCTGCCCTAGAAACAGCAAAGGACTGGCCCACGGTGTCTCTGCCAGGAAAAACGGAGTTCAGGACGGCCGCACATAGGCTCCATTTTTGGCTGCAACAGCCTTTTACTGCCCTCTGCCAATGAAAACGGCGCTCGGGTGGGCCACCTGCTGTCCTCCCAGGCTCCATTTTCAGCTGTGACAGCCTCCTGCTGCCCTCTGCCAGCGAAAATGGAGCTGGGGGGGTGCATGCATGTGCCTGCCCCCCAAGCTCCGTTTTCACTGGCAGAGGGCAGCAGGAGGCCGTCGCAGCTGAAAATGGAGCTCTGGAGCCTGTTTTCGCTGGCAGAGCGCTTGGGCCACCACAGATGCCCCCAATACAAGTGATGTCAAGCTGGGCCACTCTGGCCAGGCCCACCCCAGCCCATGGGGTCAAACACAACCCTGATGCGGCCCTCAATGAAATTGAGTTTGACACCCCTGGTTTAAGATATAGAGCCCAATTGTTGGCTACAATCTAAGGTATATCAAAATTTTTCAAGTTTTCATGTTAGTAGGTCCAGAGAGAGGAAGAAGGGCCTACAGGCCTTGAGAAGCAGGTCAGATACCATGTTCCCTGGGCATTTGTCACCCTGCTTTTAAGCCATGTTTGAATCTCTTGAGGTAAAAATATTTAGAATTTCCAAGCAAACAGCAGAGGTTAAACAGCCACAGCTAGAAGAGATATTCTAATTCTATGATTTTAAATTGGTAAATGACCCTTTTTAAATTACCACCTCATGTATCACCACAAAGGGTTATCATGACCTCCACTAATTTGTCTTTATTCTACATTGCTCAAACATTGATTCACAATGGACTGTACCGGCATTAATCATATACTTTTCTCTAAAAACATGCTATAAATGTCTTGAGTGATAGATTATATTGAGCAATGATGTAGCAATTTAAATGCCTCAAGCAAATCAGCTCATATTTCCATTACTCCACATCTCTATTTCTACAAAGAATACTTCCCCATAAGCCTATAATAACAGTCTTTGCTGGAAATATCTTTTTTTTTTATAACTTCGAATATTTAATGTGGCATCACTTAAGAGTTATTTTTCTCCACTTGGTTCTGATAAGCAGCATTAGGGAGTAGATCTATGTCATGAAATATATGATGAGCGTTATTTCCTCATTTCAGAAAAGAGATTCAGTAGGTGTGAACAAACTTTTAAAATTATTATTAAGCAAGAGCCTGGGGGCTGTAATATATATTTTCTTATAAAAGAGAGTCATATATCTTTCCCATGTACCCAAACTAGATTTCTATTCATAAGAAAAGAATGCATATTTTCTGGGAATAAAATTATAACTGTGTGCACAGCTAACTTATCCTTTTGACAGGAGTGCTTTTTAATGCTTGTCTGTTAAAAATTGATTAGGAAGAGGAAGGTGTCCATCTCAACTTGAGTGACTGCTGAGGAGATTTTATTTTGGAAAAAAAAAAGAAAGAAATGGGAAGCTAAGTAGGTATGGATGTTATGGCACAGAATTACTGGTAGTCCTTGGCTTACAACCACAATTGAGCCCAAAATTTCTGTTAAGCAAAATGTTTGTTAAGTGTGTTTTGCCCCATTTTCTTGACAGAGATGTGACGAGAATCAATGCAGTTGTTCAATCAATAACATGGTTGCTAAGTGAATCATGACTTCCCTGTGGATTTTGTTGGTCAGAAGGTCACAGAAGAGGAACACATGACCCCGGGGCACTGCAACCATCATAAATATGAGCCAGTTGCCAAATGGCTGAATTTTGATCATGTGACCATGGGGATGCTGCAATGGTCGTAAGTACCATTGAAAAATGGTCAAAAGTCAGAGCTATTGTAACTTCGAATGGTCACTAAACAAATGGTTGTAAGTTGAGAACTACCTGTAAAGTATAGGTACTAAAAAGTATGCTTAGCAACTGTTTGAAATTAAGACAGAGCTCCCCACAGGTACTTATGGCCTGGTTCCAAGGGCTACCCTCCCCAGTCATGTGATCACATTTCAAGCGCCTAGCAACCAGCCCACATTTATAATTGTTTACAGTGTCCCATGATTGTCCCCATGACTGAGTTTTATAAATTTAGTTGAACTTTTGCCAAGTCAAGGGGACTAGTTTCTCTTAAACTGCTATCAATGCCCGCTGAAGGACCCCATCTTCTCTTTGCAGTGGTTCCACAGACAACATTATCTCCTTCTCTTGTCACTATGTACGGGAAGGCTCTTTAATTAAATAAGAGTCTCTCTTGAATGGACCTTAACGTTACCTTGAGTGGTATTTACTTCCAGGAATGCGAGTACGGGATTGAAGACTAAATGGCCAAAGTTCCCAGCATTCTGGGTCTTGAAATCCTCACATCCTAAAATTGCCATGTTTGAAAAATACTGGTCTAGAATATTATCACCAAATTGGTGAACTAGACTTAAAAACAGCTTGTAATTCAGCAACTTGTCTAACAAAACATTCTCACCAAACAAAAACAAGGACAGCTGGCATCTGCGGGGTTGGGCAGGTACACAGAACTGATCAAGAATAACTTTTATGACTCTAAAATATGCAGAAGGAGGTAAGAAACAGATTCTTACTCATGACATCCTCGTTTATTTATCTCATCTTGAAGACTGTCTACATAACCCTTGGAACAGGTGCAGCTGTGAGGATATACAATGTCCTCCCGAACACAACCCTCAAGAGGAGGGGTTTGTTAACTGTCTGGGATTTCAGAAAATCTGGGGAAGTTAACGTCAAGCACTAGCAGGCGACAACATATGCCTAATGGCCAGCATTTGTTTTGGCGGATCGGATTCTAGGCAGGTTTGCTGTAAATACATTATGCAAGGCTGGTATCAGCAGCTGGTATTCTAAAACCCAACATCTTGGCAAGATACCAGCCCCGAATTCTCTCTGCATTTTAAAAAAAATGAAGATGTACCAGCTGGCTGGATGTAGCAATATCTTTAATTTCTCACAATACTATAGATATACCACTGGTTGCAGCAGTATTACTCCAAGTGTGGACTGGGTCTTCTGACTTGACCTTCCCTTTTTAATGGAGGAAAAGATAAGGGGGAGGGGGAGTCATTATTGTCCCAGTACAGCTAAATTGGGAAAGATTGCAGAAAGCAATTTACAGCCTGCCAATGTGCTACAAGTTGTACCATTTTAGGAGAAGTTTAAGAGAAGCCAATTTAGAGCAAAGAAAGTCCTTTTCTCTCCCCCTCCACCCCCCCCCCCACCATCCCCCGTCCAGTTTTGATGAATGATATTGGCTGTCTTCTGGTCATTGTCATTAATATTGGCTATCTTCTGTCAATGATATTATTGACATTATGATTGCTCTCACTGCAGCAATGAAATGGCATACAAATATTTATTTGTATAAATAAAGGCCAGATTTCAAGAATGATATAAAAACGAGAAGATCATTCTTCCCATTGGAAATCTGCTTTTATTAGTTTATTAGAGGTGTAGCCTCTCTCGGCATATTTCCAACCAAATTGTTTTTATTTTGTAAAAGTATAAAGTTAGATTACTGTTTAATACAGAGATTAAAATTAATTCATTTAAAGTAAAGGCTGTATTTATTTCTTGCCCAGACCAGACCCCAATGAAATCATTCCTTAGCCAAGGAATGTCAAGGCGCACTGACAGTGGATACAGCCCTCCAGAATGCACTTGGTCAAGTCTAAATCAAACTTGAAGCCAATATAGTTGCCTTGCACGCAGATCAATGCCATATTCTTTTTTTTGGGGGGGTGGGGGAATGCAACTTACAGCTGTCCTCCTATTTAAGTATTGTACTCTTCCTAATCAATTCAGTTTGCTCTTGAAACACTGGGCTGTTCCCCAGCAGACAGAATGCTGAAACCTAGAGCACTTTAACTGAGCTATTTGCAAGGCCAAATTGGACTGATAGAATAAGCATTTTACTAATGAATACAATCATTGTCCTTCTAAACGTACCATCTAACAGCCCACAAAAGTCATTGTCTACTCTTAGGCTAAATGAAGACAGATGCAAAATTATATCCTGAGTTTGTGGAAAAACACGTAACAGGAAATCCCTTGAACCTTTCATCGGCTCAAAAGCTGATGCTGCTGGTTTGTTCTGACATCACAATTACAGCAGAGACTTGGTAAAGACTAATGAGTTTCTGAAAAAGGTCCCGATGACCTCTGCAGCAATGAAATGGCATACAATATTTATTTGTCACACAATATTCCATTATTTCTCCAAGGAGCTTAGAGCGGTGATACACAAGACGCTTATTTCATCCTTACAACAAATCTAAGGTCTAGCATTATTTTCCAGCTAGCCAAGTCATTTTCATGTCTGAGCAGGATTTTGGACACATGTTTCTCATATCGCAACCCAAGACTGAACTCTGTTCTATCGGGAATGCATTATATTATATTATTGGGTTTTTATTTGCTGAATAAATGAATCAAAGAGCTGCTGCTTAAATCAGTGAGGTTTCCTTTCCTCCTGCAAGTCATATCTATCTATCTATCTATCTATCTATCTATCTATCTATCTATCTATCTATCTATCATCTATCTATCTATCTATCTATCTATCTATCTATCTATCTATCTATCTATCTATCTCATATTTCAGAAGAAATATCATTGGTAACCTTGAATCATTAAATTAGTCAAAAACATAGTGGATCTTAGGTACACAAGTATATAAATATTTGCTATGTGATGATAGCATGTTCCAGAGGAAATTGAGCTGAGATTATAAATCATTTTTAATTCCGATTATTGTATCTGTATTCTAAGTTTAGTCCAAAAAAAAACCTAGGGAAATGCTTACCTACTTATTTGTTACATCTGTAGACTACTAGAGTACAAAGGACTCTTGGAGATTAATCACAAATACAAGACAGCATTATACATTAAATTAAAATAGCTACAGTAAAAACGAGTACAGACCAAGCTATAAATAATCAACACTCTCAGCCTCACAATTTCCCCACAGGTACATAACTTCCTAGTAGCTACCACTTAAATTGCATCAATCAATCACCATCTGCTTTCTATAAAAGTCCTGATTTTTAAAAGCTTCCAGAAGGACAGCAGTATGTGTGTGAAAGTCTAATACAGGTACTCCTCAATTTACAACCATTCATTTAGTGACCACTTGAAGTTATAACAGCACTGAAAAGTGACTTATGACCATTTTTCACACTTACGACTGTTGCAGCATCCCCATGATCACATGATCAAAATTTGGACGCTTGGCAATTGGCTGTCTCCTGCCCCATGCCCATGCCTGAAGCCTGATCGGAAATGATCTGGATAGGTGTGAGTTTTCCCCATTTTATCAATCTTAATTAATTTAGCCTGAGAAAAAGAATTACAGGAATGGACAATCTAAATGTGGTCCCATTGTCTAAGTTGTTCACTATTCCAGTTAATGCTAAAAGTTCTAGGCATATCCATAGCCCTCACACAAAGTATTAGTTTATTCTATTCTAAAAATACATATTTTTCCTAGCTATAATATTTATGTGCCACTAATATTCATCTTCTGATCTTCTTAACATCAAGCTTCATCTTGGGAACTAAAGCTTGACTGTAGTTTCCCAGAATCTTTACATAAAAATGTTTAGACTGGGACTTAGTTGCAATTCATGAACAGTTGCCAGGATCTCACTATTAAGACTCAGACCCAAATTTATATCCTCCTGGATTCAAATCCACTGATTTTCTCATCCCACTATATCCTCTGCCTAAATTAGTTCTTTTTTTTTTCCTAGATGTGCTTGTAGATGAAAGTTGCCTGTTTACATTTTTCACATTCCTACCCTGGGAAACTCCAGTTACTAATAGAATTCAAGCCTGTAGATCTCTTTCTGAATCATGAGAATATTTACATCTCAAATGTAAACCCAGATGTCATGGTTTTAATATTTATGAATCACCTTATGGAACATTATTTCTCATAGGGACGGAGAAAGCCAACTTATAGAACATTATCCCTTGTTCCATCAAATTTATTCTAGACATCACTTTTTCAGAGTTACAAAACTTCCCTGTTTTCTCTCCAGGCTTTGTTTAAGCCCAATGTTGGAGAAAGAGCCCACAATAGACATGATTGGATATTGTTTGCTTCTTTTACAGGGAATCATAAAGTCATCCAAATTCTAGCCAGAGAAGGGAATTTGCAACAGTGGTGGGATTCAAAATTTTTTACTACTGGTTCTTTGGGCATGGCTTGGTGGGCATGGCTTGGTGGGCATGCCAGGGGAAGGATACTGTAAAATCTCTATTCCCACCCCACTCCAGGGGAAGCTTACTGCAAAATCCCCATTTCTTATTTATTTATTTTATTTTATTTTATTTTATTTTATTTGTATACCGCCCTACTCCCGAAGGACTCAGGGCGGTGAACAGCCAACAATAAAATACATAGATACAAAAAATTTTAAAAACCAGATAAAATCAAATTAAATCATTTTGGCCCAGACAGATTAAAACACCCCAATAATTTAAAAACAGATTAAAATTTACATATTTAAAAAAGGGAAGAGATTAGGCCAAGCCCGCCTGATGGAATAAAAAGGTCTTCACAGCGCGGCGGAAGGTGCGCAGATCCGGGATCCTCCGTATCTCCGGAGGGAGCTCATTCCAGATGGTAGGTGCCCCCACAGAGAAGGCTTTCCCCCTAGAGGCCGCCAGTCGACACTGTTTGGCTGACGGCACCCGGAGGAGTCCCTCTCTATGAGAGCGTACTGGCCGGTGGGAGGCTATTGGTGGTAGTAGGCAGTCCTGTAGATAACCAGGTCCTAAGCCATGGAGCGCTTTAAAGGTGGTAACCAAAACCTTGAAGCGCACCCAGAAGACCACCGGGAGCCAGTGCAGCTCGCGCAGGAGAGGTGTTACATGGGAGGGCCATGTCGCTCCCATTACCACCCGCGCGGCCACACTCTGCGCCAGTTGGAGCCTCTGGGTGCTCCTCAAGGGGAGCCCCATGTAGAGAGCATTGCAATAGTCCAGGCGGGAGGTAACGAGGGCATGAGTGACCGTGCGTAACGAGTCCCGATCCAGAAAGGGACGCAACTGGCGAATCAGGCGAACCTGATGAAAAATCCTCCCGGTCATGGCCGTCAAGTGCTCTTCTAAAGACAGCCGTGAATCCAGGAGGACGCCCAAGTTGCGAGCCCTCTCCGTGGGGGCCAATGATTCGCCCCCAATAGTCAGTGATGGCGTCAACTGACTATATCGGGATGTCAGAAACCACAGCCACTCGGTCTTGGATGGTTTGAGCCTGAGCCTGTTCCTTCCCATCCAGATCCGTACGGCGTCCAGGCACCGGGACATCACTTCAAGGGCATCGTTGGGGTGATCCGGGGTGGAGATGTACAGCTGGGTGTCGTCAGCGTACTGATGGTACTCCACCCCGAAACCACGGATGATCTCGCCCAGCGGCTTCACATAAATGTTGAACAGGAGAGGCGAGAGGACCGACCCTTGCAGCACCCCACATATGAGGGGCCTCGGGGTCGACCTCTGTCCCCCTGTCAACACAAACTGCGACCGGTCAGAGAGAAAGGAGGAGAACCACTGCAACATAGTGCCTCCCACCCCTAACTCTTCCAACTGGTGCAGCATGATACCATGGTCGATGGTATCAAAAGCCACTGAGAGATCTAACAGGACCAGGACAGAGGAGCACCCCCTGTCCCGAGCCCTCCAGAGATCATCAACCAACACGACCAATGCCGTTTCCGTGCTGTACCCAGGCCTGAAGCCTGACTGGAACGGATCCAGATACGTCGTTTCATCCAGGTGCTGGGGGAGCTGTTGCGCAACCACACTCTCAACAACCTTCACCACAAAACGAAGGTTGGAGACCGGACGATAATTTACCAACATTGCCGGGTCCAGGGAAGGCTTCTTGAGGAGAGGCCTCACCACCGCCTCTTTCAAGGCGGCAGGAAAGACACCCTCACCCAACGAAGCATTTATAATCCCCTGGAACCAGCCTCATGTCACCTCCCGAGAAGCCAGCACTAACCAGGAGGGACACGGGTCCAATAAACAAGTGGTCACGTTCAGTCTACCCAGAATCCTGTCCACGTCCTCAAGGGTCACAGGATCAAACTCATCCCAGATAACATTCTCAAGACCTGCCCCAGTCCCTCCCCCTGAGACTACCCAGTCGGAGTCCAGATCTTCCCGAATTTGAGTGATTTTGTCATACAGATATTGAACAAAATCCTCGGCTCTACCCTCCAAGGGGTCCTCCCGCGCTTCCTGGTGGAGCAGGGAGCGGGTCACCCTAAACAGGGCTGCCGGGCGATTATCTGATGATGCAATAAGAGCAGCAAAATAGCTACATTTCGCTGCTTTTATCGCCACTAGGTAATTCCTAATATGAGATCTTACCAGTGTCTGGTCAGATTCAGAAAGACTGGCCCTCCAACTACTCTCTAGGCGTCTTTTCCGGCACTTCAACTCCCTCAGCTCCTCAGTGAACCAAGGAGCTAAATGAGATCGGCGCCGGGTCAGAGGCCGCAAAGGCACGACCCGGTCCAGAGCTCCAGTGGCCACCCTATCCCAGGCGGCCACTAGGTCTCCAGTTGAGGCGTGTGCCAGAGCCTCAGGGAATGGCCCAAGCTCCATCTGGAACCTGTCAGGTTCCATCAGGTGCCTGGGGCGGAACCATCTTACCGGCTCCGCCTCCCTGCGGCAGGGTGTAGCGGTTCGAAGGTTGAGACGAAGGAGAGAGTGATCAGACCATGACAAGGGCTCGGTGACTATATCCCCTATCTCGAGATCACTCAACCACTGTCCAGAGACAAAAACCAGATCCAGCGTGTTTCCCCCCGTGTGGGTAGGGCCATGAATTAACTGGGTCAGGTCCATGGCTGTCATGGAAGCCATGAACTCCCGAGCCACCTCAGATGCCTCACCGACGGACGGCAAGTTGAAATCCCCCATGACCATAAGCCTAGGGGTCTCAACTGCCACCGCGGCGATGACACTGAGTAGCTCGGGCAGGGCTGCTGCCACATGGCAGGGAGCCAGGTACGTAATCAGCAAACCCATCTGAACCCCGTGACCCCATTTCACAAGGAGGGATTCACAGCCGGCCGTCTGAGGAACAGTGGCCTCCCTCGGTCTCAGACCTTCGTTAATAATAACCGCTACCCCCCCGCCCCTACCCTGCAACCTCGGCTGATGGAATGTGCGGAAACCTGGTGGGCACATTTCAACGAGAGGGACCCCCCCCTCTTGGCCCAACCAGGTTTCCGTAATACCTGCCAGGTCCGCTCCCCGCTCCTGAACAAGATCACAAATGAGGGGGGCTTTATTTACTACAGACCTGGCATTGCATAACATCAGACGGAGGCCAGGGCCCTGAGGATCTGCGCCACCTGGAGAACGAGTGGAGCTTTGGGGGCCGGAGCGTGCCACCGCTCGAAGACAGCGGGCGCGCGCTCCCCTAACACGATATGGCCCCCTGCTCCCGCCATATCTACCCCTCCCACCCACAGTACTGATGGTAAAAACTTTATCTGCATGAGCTTTAGCCCCCCCCTTGACCCCGGGCCCCCCACCCCCCGTGCCGCGCTCGACAGCCATACCTGGCCCTCCCCTTAGTGGGTTATCCCTCATACCCACGGCCTTACTTCTGATCCAACCCTCCCCCCCCCCGGAACCCCTTAAGACATTCGTTAAAAATTTATATAAAAAACCCCTCAATCCCCTCTTCGCGACATGCCACCTCTTCCCGATCAGCTGGGACTCAGGAGGCAGAGAATAGATGGGGGTGGGGCCAGTCAAAGGTGGTATCTACTGGTTCTCTGAACTATTCAAAATTTCCGCTACTGGTTCTCCAGAACTGGTCAGAACCTGCTGAAACCCACCTCTGATTTGCAACAGAAAGAGGGAGGACCTTGGAGTCGAGATCTCAGAAATCTAAACTGAGCTATTTCTAGTACAATGATTATCTTTATGCATACAGCACTGTGTGTCATACCACAAAAGACTTAGTGCTTTAACTTTGAAAAGTTTAATTACTGCAGGGACATTGTTTTTCCATTACAGTCTGTGTATCTGCTAATTGCGTTGTCCATAGAACATACAACTTGAGGACTAAAGTTTCCAAGAGACACAATACTTAGATAGCTAAGTATTCAAGGTCTTTACCTGTTCAATTTGGATGCTGTTGATTGTCCAAATATAAAGGTTTTTGCATGGTTTATTTCCAGCATTTAGGTCTGGTAAAATAACACCAGTTCATGGAAGTTTCATCACAGCCTCACTTTGGTATCTGCATCAGTATTATGTAATAGCATGGAAATTCATTGAGAGCTAGAGATGGAAGATGGAATTTGGCTCTAGGGAGATTAAAATTGAAGTTAAATAATGGAGTGGGACAGGGAAGATATCTGCCTTTTGACTCCCTTGGATGCTGGAATAGATGCAATCCGTTCTTCAATGTCCACCTATCAGATCTATATTGCACTATTTTCATGCAGAATCATTATTGATCAGAGAAGCTGTCAATTTATTAAACATTATTAAACAGAAGAGGCTGCCAATTTACATCATAATCTCTTGTGAGCAATTGAATCACTATTTTATTTATTTATTTATTTATTTTATATTGTTTACCAGATTCATAAGATTGCCCAACTGATTGGAAGGGTCTGAATGTGGTACAGGAAAGCTTAGCTTCTGCTCTGAATAGGCATTTTATCTTCTTGTATTGATTTCTTTTCTTTTCTTTTTCTTTTGTCCTAGAACTGTAAATTCTCTAATAAACACATTTCAGGATTACAGGCAGGTTTTTCCACAGTTCTTTGAATGCCTGAGATCTACTGTGTACAATCAAGAGTTTTCTTTCTATCTTACCCTGAAATTTGAAAATGTTTGATTGAATTATCTGGTTCACTGACATCTTCTCAATCTTTTTTCAGTGATTCATGGTTTAGATATTTTGATACAAAGAGAGAGAGAGAGAAAGAGAACTCTTTGGACTCATAAGTGCCAAGGGAATAAATATGCAACAAAAACAAAACAATGTTTATTTGGAGAAAAACCACCTATTACAATGCCAGGAAATTATCTAGGAGTTCATTGAAGATGGAAAATGGATGAAGAGATTAACATACAGTATGATACATTAAGGCAAACCACATATTTTTTAATTGGATGTTTTAAATTTTGGGGGTTTTAAATTAAGCCAAATTATTTAATACTTTTAAATTGTTTTTAAATTGATGTTTATTCTGTTTTTAAATAGGCTGTACACCGCCCTGAGTCCTTCGGGAGAAGGGCGGTATAGAAATAAAATTATTATTATTATTATATTGGGAAAGATAGCTCCGCTCTTTCAACAGAAGGCAGTACTGATCTTTACAAAGAAGCATTTCATACGAAGTATATCCATCCCCACCCTATTTTACCAGTGCCAAACATGGTCACTTACAACGAAACATAAATGAAAGTTAGTCACCATGGAAATGAGAATCTATGAAGACTCTCAGTCATCCAGGTCATGGTTTGCCCCAAAGGTGGTTTTTCAAAAGGCAACTGGACTTCCTTTGTTTTTCCTTGAAGACGTTTTGCTTCTCATCCAGGAACTGAAGAAGCTTCTTGGATGAGAAGCAAAATGTCTTCAAGGAAAAACAAAGAAGTCTAGTTGCCTCTTGAAAAAGCACCTTTGGGACACAGAATGAGATATTTGAGGAAAGCTGCTGGAATGACCAGAACAGATAAAATCAGAAATGAAATAATAAGAAAAAGAATGGACATAGAGCGAATCCTAAACCAGGGGTCTCCAACCTTGGCAACTTTACGACTTGTGGTCTTCAACTCCCAGAATTCCTCAGCCAGTGCATGTGCATACACTGGCTGAGGAATTCTGGGAGTTGAAGTCCACAGCAAATAAAGCAGTTTGTTCACCTGGAGAGTATGCCTTAGGATTTCATATCATACAAGGCATGTATAAAAAGACGAAAAGGCCAAAGAACACAAGGCAGACCCAGAGGAAGTTGGAGAGACAGCATCAAATACCAAAAGTTGAGGCTGTCAGAAGAACTAAAACCCGAACTTTATATCTCTCTTGACACCTGAAGTAGTAAAAGAGGAAGTAAAGAAGTAGAAGAAGAGACTCGCCATTCTTGAGAAGAACCAGAAGTAAAAGAAGGGTTCTTTGGGTTAAATAAGAAATGAAAAGCACAAAGCAATTGTGCCAGCCCAATTTCTAGGAACGTATCATTTGCAAAGAATTCAAGCCAAAAAATCCTTTTGTCTGTGCAGCTCAGATTACATGTGGTCTTTGCTTATCAACTGCCTCATTCAGCGACCGTTTGATAGCTGTTGTGGCCCGCCAGCAGCCAGCAGAGCTGGTGGAAGACTCAGACAGTGAGGAGATTGGGGAGGAACATGGACCAGTCCTGGAGTCTGGGGAAGGCTCTGATGAGTGCTCTGCATCGGAGGCAGAGATGGGGCCAGGGCTGTCTGACAGTTGTCAGCTGCCTTCAGAGTCGGACATCAGTGGGGCAGAAGAACAGCTGGACCCTGTTCCCAGTGTGCACATGCATAGAGCTGCCAGGAGAAAGGGACATCTAAGGAACAAGGGTCGACTCAGGAGTAAAGCCACAGGTGGATGGTGAATGGCCCCTCCCATCAGGAATAAAGAGGAGCGAAAGGGGAAGGGAGTTTGCAAGAGACAATTAGTTCACTTAATTGGTTTGTGACTCTCGGAGACTTCTTGCCAAGTTTTGAAGATATCAGCCTGGCAGCTCTCCAAGCCAGATAAGGTCTGTGACTGTAAATACTCCCTTGAAAGATTTTGCTGGATGTGAATGAGAGGAATTCACAGTAACTTAATAAAAAAGGGTTTTTGTCGGGACAAGGAGTCTGCTTCATGCTCTTGGGAAGCCTAGGTCAGAACAATAGCATTAAAAAAGTAGCTTTATGACCTGGCCTGTTGCAGCATCCTTGTAGTCACATGATTATAATTTGGGTGCTTTGGAAAAAACATTTGTGACTATTGCAGGTCCCACGATCCCACAATCACTATATGCAATCTTCACAGCTGGTTTTCGATAAATTCAATGGGGAAGCTGGCAGGAAGTTGCAAGTTGCAGTCATGTGATGTTATGTCCAACAATAGAATTTTAAAAACGATGGATTTGAAACCCTCTTTCTTCACTTAGGGTAGGGACCACATAAACTTTTGATCCCATCTGGAGTATTCTGACATCTGACATGACTTGCTTGCCTGAAAATCAAAGCTCACTGCAAGGAGATAGGTTTGTATGCAACCAAGGGAATCTCAGTTTGGGGGTGGGGGTCAACAGTATCAACAGCCATAATTGGGCAATTGAACTTCTTGCCAGTTTTTATCTATATAACACATGTAAAATGAGGTGGGATTCCAACCATGTAGTCTCGTGATGGCGAACCTATGTGGCATGCAGAGCCATATTGAGGGGCACACGAGTGTTGCTCTAGCTCAGCTCCGGCACACATGCACACCCAGCCAGATGATTTTCGGGCCTTCCGGGCCAACCGGAAGTCAGGAAACAGGCTGTTTCTGGCCTCCGGAAGGCCTCCGGGGGGGCGGGGGAGGCCGTTTCTGCCTCCTCAGGCTCCAAAAAGTTCTGGAGCCTGAGAAGGGCGAAAAATGGGCCTACCGGGTTTACCATGCCATCACGTGCCAAAAGCGGGGGAAGCGCAGGGGGATTGAACGTGCATGCACAGGGAGACAGGGATTGAATTATGGGTGTGGGCACACACGCACGCACGCGACCCTCCCACACTCCCCCCGCTTTTGGCATGCAACGGCAAAAAGGTTAGCCATCATTGATCTAGTCACACCTTCCCTTTTTATCCCGTTGACTCTTATTCTCTTTCACACACACCTACAGAAACCCAGTTCCTTCACTGGCTTAATTTGATGGAGCAAAGTGTAAAAGCAAGGCCATCGCCGGGTTACAACAGTGTAACAAGGTGAGAAACAAACAGCAATTCCCTGGTATCTCAGGTGGAAAAACTATTTGCATAAATCCCATTATAATTTTGGCCTGCGGTTGTGATTACATTTAATGCAATGCCTTCCCATCCATTGCATTTCAGCAGAATTCTTCGAAGAAGCAAGCAGTGAGCTCAGATGGAGGCAGGTGCAACCAATTCCCTTTGGAGCATTCTGCTTACGCAGGTAGAAAGGATGCTGGGAGATTTCTCCTTGAACTTCCACATTCGCAGGAAACTTGGGAAGGAAATTTAGTGAAGCTAAAGAAGAGATACCATTCTTTAAAGGCATATATTGCAGATAGACTGCTCAGGTTACAGATCTAGCATTGTCAAATGCAGGGATGGGATTCTACCAGGAAATTATAAGAAAACTCTTTTAAACTTGCTAAACAGGTAGTCTCTGCCTTGCAACAGTTTGTTTAGTGACCATTCGAAGTTACAACAGCACTGGAAAAAATGACTTATGACTGTGTCTCACACTTATGGCCAATGCAGCATCCCCATGGTCACGCGAACAAAATTCAGATGCTTGGCAACTGACTCATATTTATAATGGTTGCAGTGTCCCAGGGTCACATGATCACCTTTTGTGACCTTCTGACAAGCAAAGTCAAGAAGGAAGCCACATTCACTTAACAACTGTGTTACTGATTTAACAACTGCAGTGATTCACTTAACAACTGTGACAAGAATAGTCATAAAATGGGGCAAAACTCACTTAACCAATGTCACGGTTAGCAGCAGAAATGTTGGGCTCGATTGTGGTCATAAGTCGAGGGCTTCCTGTAATGCTATCTGGAAATGATCTTGGAAGACAGAAGGAAGAGCTGCAGTCTAGAGTAAACCAGGGGTCTGCAACCTTGGCAACTTTAAGACTTATGGACTTCGACTCCCAGAATTCCTCAGCCAGCTTTCAACTTTAAGACTTATGGACTTCAACTCCCAGAATTCCTCAGCCAACTTTCAACTTTAAGACTTATGGACTTCAACTCCCAGAATTCCTCAGCCAACTTTCAACTTTAAGATTTATGGTCTTCAACTCCCAGAATTCCTCAGCCAGCTTTCAACTTTAAGACTTATGGACTTCAACTCCCAGAATTCCTCAGCCAACTTTCAACTTTAAGACTTATGGACATCAACTCCCAGAAGTTGGAGGTTTAACAAATGAAATTTGAATTTGGAGGAGGAGGGTGGAGGTCATCCCTAGTTTTTGGGGAAATAAACGTAAAGGACCAGAGGAGTATTTTCAGAGTTGTTTGTAGTGCTCAAAGGGCTGACATTTATATAATTGTAGAGAGCCAGAGATATTTCCTTATGCAAAATAAGGAATAAAATAAGGAACTGAAACATTCCTTAAATCCAGTGAAACAGGATAGTATTCAGAGCAAACTCTGGCAGACTCCTTCCTGATTCTTTACAACACCATTACATAATTACATAGTTATATAGGCAGCACATATACTAAAATTGGAACGATACAGAGATGTAATGATTTTATTAAAAAATCAGGAAGAGGGAAATGCACATTCACATCCTCGCCGTCTGGATTGCAACATCTGCAATGAGAGGTTTAAAAAAAAGGCAAGATGGTGGCAGTGCATGTAAGTCTTACACCCTTTTGCCTATTCATACAATACTGATGAATTTACCTTATAGCAATGCTTCTATCACCTCTCCCTTTTAATTGCTCCCCAAGGTTACCAACTGTCCCTGGATGATTTGGGGCCACCCATTACCACAGAACTCAACCCATCTTTTAGGATAAAATTGGAGCCAAAATATACTTTTAGACAAAAGGCAGCATATTAATGCAACAAATTATAATGCATTTTTACCCAAAAGTTTCAATCAAGGACTACCATATTCCATTACAATTGCTGAAACATAGCCTATATCTCTAAATAACGTGTGCATAAATTGCAAGTAAAATCAAGACTTTAACCCAGTGAATAACAGGGCCCAGAAATGTTTCTTTGCAACACCGAAGAGCAAGCCCCCTCATTTGAGAAACTATTATATAAGAATTTTTGTAGTTGTTTTGCTCTTTTTTCTTGTTCTTGTTCTCTTTTTCTTAATCCGTTCTGTGTAATTAAATAAAGCCAAAATAATAATTATAAATGCAGCTATCTCAGATGAATTTCAAAATAGTCACAGGAAATAACTCAAGAGTGCTATTTTAAGTTCTTAAGGCAGACTGCAGGATAATAATATAACACAAGAATAAGATATTTGGAGAAGAAATTAATATATATAACTCAAGGTGGCAAATGTACCTAATACTATGCTAGTATGGTATAGTGGTAAAGATCCTGGTCTAGAAATAAGGAGATCATGAGTTCTAGTCCTGCCTTAGGCATGAAAGCCAACTAGATGACTTTGGGCCAGTCACTATCACTCAGCCAAGGCCACCTCATGGAGTTGTTGAGAAAATAGGAGGAAGAAGGAGTTTTGTATATGAGTTACTTATAAAGTAATAAAGACAGGATAAAAAATTCAATAAATACATAAATTACATACTCCTGGCTTGTAATTTCCCCACAACCAACAACCTGTGTTGGATTGAAAGACTGCAACTGGCTCAAACTCACCCAGCCAGCTTTCATGACTACAGGAGACCTAGAACTGAAGTATGTCAGGGTTCCAAGTAATACACCCAGAGCAAACAGAACTCCGAGGCAGGTGAATTCCTCAAAGAACAAATTTATTGGATATATCATATTGGCACAAGCTGGTGAAAACTGACTCTAAATGTTCCTGTGGTTTTCACCTAATTAAAAGTAAAAGTTTTTCCCCCTTCCCCAAACAATCAGTCACTTGGTCCAAACATGGTGTCATCCGGTTGCCTGGTAATTTCACTCCTCCTCTCTCCAACCACCTGTGAGAATGTCCTTGGTTCCCAGGAGAAAGTATTTTGTTTTGGCTACAAGCCCCAGCTATCTCTATTCCCCCCTCCCTATCCCTCAACTCCAGTGCGGCAACACTGAAGCCTCAAAATGGACTCGGTCAGGTCAGCTTCAGGGTTGACTAAGTATATGTATTCACAATTGTGTATTCTGACCAATCATAGCCCAGTTTGTTAAAGAATCTCACAATTTTTACATTTCCAGGGCCACATCATTATTGGAAAAGCCAATTGCTATTTTTCTCTCCAGATGCCAGACATAGAATTTTAAATGTCTTTGTTGTATCTCCTGGACAGATAACAGATACTTGAATGGAGAAGTGCCAGGTGGGAAGTAACATGCTCTCCTCTCTGTTACTAGACTAGGAAATTTTAAAGGCCTGTGAGTAATCAGCATCTCTAACACAAAGCAATTGGTTTCTCCTTAATATCCCACTTTCCCATTTCTCTGTTGCAAGTGCACATTTCTTTAATACTAATTATCTCGCTTCCCCGCCTACCCTGTGCACCCTGGAGCTATTGCTGTGTAAGAGAGAAAAGAGGTCTTTAATTCACAATTGTCAACACTCTATCAAGCTACAAAGCCAAGGATTTGTAAGGAGGGGTTTGCAAAATTATAATTGATAGTTTACAATAGTCTTTTCAGATTACACTGAAGACATTTATGTTTAGGCTTTAAACTGAAGGTTTTCAAAGGAATGGAATGGAATGGAATCAGGGGTGAAATCCAGCAGGTTCTGACAGGTTCTGGAGAACCGGTAGCAGAAATTTTGAGCAGTTTGGAGAACCGGCAAATACCACCTCTGACTGATCCCAGAGTGGAGTGGGAATGGAGATTTTGCAGTATCCTTCCCCTGCCACGCCCACCAAGCCACACCATGCCCACCAAGCCACACCCACAGAACCGGTAGTAAAAAAAATTTAGATTTCACCACAGAATATAATAGAATAATAGAGTAGAGTAGAGTAGAGTAGAGTAGAGTAGAGTAGAGTAGAGTAGAATAGAATAGAATAGAATAGAATAGAATAGAATAGAATAGAATAGAATAGAATAGAATAGAATAGAATAGAATAGAATAGAATAGAATAGAATAGAATAGAATAGAATAGAATAGAATAGCCCATGGCAGGAGACCATATCATCCTGGACAAATAATTGTCCAATCTTTTCTTGAAAACCTCTGGAAGCTAAGTTGTTCCACTGATTAATTGTTGTCACTGTGAGGAAATTTCTCTTTAGCTCCAGGTTGGATCTCTGTTTAATAAGCTTCCACCCATTGCTTCTTGTCCAATCCTTAAGAACATTGGAGAATAAGTTGATCCCTTCCTTTCTCTGTGGCAGCCCCTCAAGTACTGACAAACAACTATAATGTCACCCCTGATTTTTCTCTTCATTAGGCTAGATAAAGTGGTGGGATTCAAGTAATTTAACAACCAGTTCTCTTCCCTAATGATTTCTTCCAACAACCAGTTTGCCAAACTGCTCAGAATGTTAACAACCGGTTCTCCCAAAGTGATGCGAATTGGCTGAATCCCACCACTGGCTAGATATACCTAGTTCCCTTAACTGTTCCTCATACGATTTATCCTACTGACCCCCTTATTACCTTAGTTACCTTTCTGTACACTCTTTCAGCATCTTTTTTTGGTATCGTGGTAGCCAGAATTGGATGTAGTATTCCAAGTGTGGATTCACTAGTGCAGGATAAAATGGTACTATTACTTTTTATGGCCTTGATTCTATGCAAACTGCTTTTTTGGCAGTTTGCAGCACACTGCTGGCTCATACTTAAGTGGTGATCCATTACTGTTTAGCCACATATTGCCTATTCTATAGCTGTGCATTTGTTTTTCCTGCCTAGATTCTCACCACTGAACTATTTCATGTTGTCTATGGCCCAATGCTCAAGTCTGTTAAGATCCTTCTGAATTTTGAGTCTATCCTCCAAAGTGCTAGCAATTCCCCCCGGCTTGGTGTCATCTACAAATCTGATGAGTTCATCTTCTAATCCCTCATCCAGATCGTACATGAAGATGTTGAAGAGCACTGGCCCCAAAACAGAACCTTGAGGTACCCCACTGCCTGTGTCCCTCCATGTAGACGTTGTTCCATTGAGGACCACACTGACAAAATGATTAGAACCGTTTTTCTTTAAAACAAAAAAAGGTCATTAAAAAAGTTAAATATAGCAACGACATTCTCTCTTACTCACAAGCACATAACACCAGACAACTTGTAACAGCAATGACAGCCAACATGTTCATAACAGTTACATGAAGTCTGTGAACATATCAGCATTCAATTCTTTGTCTCCCACATCTGCACTGTGTCACTGATTCAGCCTTTGTCTGTGGCAAAATTAATACTCATCTTAATGCTCAGGGAATTAATACTGAAGAATCAAGCTCTTAAGTGTTCTGTTGGTATAAAAATGGAGCTTTCTCCTTCAACTTCAGCTTGACTCTGATGACTTCTTGGACACCTCCCTGCAATTTGGCAACATGATAGAAACAGTTTGACATTGCCATCTTCCAGGTTGTTTGTCAGCTATCCAAGTAGCCTACAATTCTGGATTCTTCAAAACAATTGCCATCCAAATCCTAACAGGGATGAGCCAGTTGTCACATTTTGAGAGGACGAATGGAACAAAGTGAAGCAGATACCATCTCACTTCATTATAAAGTCCACCCAGTTCCCAATAACCTCTTTTTAAATACTACTCCATCCAATACGTATTCTGGGGAACTTGTGTTAGAAGTAAGGAGAGTTGTTTTAAAATATGGATCTATGTTTAAAAAGAGCTCTCCACACTGTTTACTGCCAGTAAACAGAGTGCAGTAAAATTCTGGTCCATCACACAAATGCACAATGCTTGTCACTTCTTCTGGACAGCAAAAGTTGGGAGAGGTCCTTTTAAACAGGGATCCTGCATTCTTCTGAAAGACTGCAGGATCCACACACAAAAGTAGTTCTACCTGCTCTTGCCTGCCTGCCCAAAAAAACTGGTCACAGATTGGCAGTCAATGAAATCCTGTTTTATACTTGCTCCTCACCTGTTTCTGAGATGGCAGAAGAAGAGAGGAGAGCTGTTTACATGTGGATCTTAGACAAACACAATATCCAAGTTTGAAAATTAGCCTGTTTGGAAAGGGAAGCCATGGATGTGGCCTTCTGTCAAAATTATCCTCCTCATCCAGTTATACACACACAACCCCCACACAAACACATGCACGAGGAAGTGCGGTTGATGGAATTGCATTTCTTACAAACAGGGAAACCACCAATCACATCTGTTACTTTCTCTCAAATGAACTAATTGTTGTGGCTCTGTTGCCTGAGCCTGGGCTATCGACAGATGCAGACTCTGAGAGTGAGGGAGAGGAGTTGGCAAGGCCTCCCTCTCCAGGACCCTCCTCTCTGGCAATGCCTCCGGAGGACACCAAAGGCCAAAAGATAGGCCCAGAGCCAAGCATGTCCCCACAGCCACAGGTGGACAGCAATGAAGGAGATAAGTGCTGGCTGGACCCTCGGCAGAGGCGCAAGGAGAAGCGTGCGCAGCAGAGGGGAAGGTGTGCCAGAGATTAGCTGAGTCACTGGACCACACCCCACAAGGTATAAATGTGGGTGTGGTGGCCGGTTCAGTTTGTGACGAGCAAAAACTAGAAATAATCCATGATCTCTGCGTTACTAGACTTCTGCCTGCCTTGTCAGACTGCATTTGGACTAATCCTTGTATTGCGGAAACTTTGCCTGCTTTATCGGAATGCTTGCAGTCTAATCTTTGTTTTGTGTGAGTAAAGTCTGACTTGGCAGCTAGCCACTGGATTGCTGCCAGCTTTATCTTCAAAGATTTTGTCGTGTGGCTTATTAACTCCGGGCCGTCTGTGGGGGTGCGTGTGTGGGACGGGGACAGAACACTAATGTAAAGGCAGCAGCACTCATAAAGGAGGCTATTTGTAGCTCAGGGTTGAAATAAGCGGTCCTTGGTGCTTTCTGAGCTTGGTTGTTTTCTTACAGACATTTCATTACCCAAACTAGGTAACATCATCAGTGCTAGTAACAAGTGTAGTTTGCGCTCAGTTTATATTTTAGTGGCTTGCCTGTCAGTGTTGGTGGGGGCGGTCTTAGAGATTCTTTGGTTTGGCTGTTTACTGTTGACTTTTTTGGCAGTTTCTTGCCTGGGGTATTGTTTACTTGATTATTGGTCTGATGTTAACCTTGGAGTTAATATATGCTCATCTGGATGCTGATTGCTGGTAGGGAGGAAGTTTGATGTTTTTGTTCCCTTTTTGGCTGGTTGGTTATCTCTTTTGCATAGTGTGTAGATGTTGTTAATGTCTATGTGTTAATTGATGGTTAATTTGCCAGAGTGCCAAGGCTTCTAGAAATTCCCTGGTGTTTTTTACCCAATCAAGAAACTCCCAAAGAAGCCAACAGTAAACAGCCCAACCAAAGAATCACCAAAACCACACCTACCAACCTTAACAGAGCAAGCCACTAATTTTAAATTGACAGCAAACCGCACTGATGAGGTTACCAAGTTTGGATAATGAAACATCTCCAAGAAAACAACCAAACTCAGAGAGCACCAAGGACCCCCTTATAGCAGCACTCACAGTGGCCTTGATGCAAAGGCAGATTTGGACTCAGCAGTGGCCAACACTGAGTATGTCGACATTCATATTTACAATTAACATTCGCAACCTTTTGTAGTTAGGACAGTGATGAAAAAGTAACTTTGGCACCCGTCTGTGGAAGATTTTAAGCCTAGCACAGGAGTGTCAAACTCGCGTTGTCATGGCAGCATTACATATTGGGATTTTTTTTCCCCTTCTCTAAACCGGGTGTGGGCAGGGCCAGCGTGTGACGCATCCGGCCCACAGGCCAGTAGTTTGATAGCCATGGCCTAGCACAATTGCAGCCACCTTTTCTGCCTTCTTCCTTCTCCTATGAGCCTTTCCCACAGCACCCTCACCGCAGAATTGGTGCAATAAAGCTGCAACCTTGAAACAGGTGTGGGAGGAGACAGGGAAGAGAACAAAGGTTTGGAAGCTCTACTACAGCCTCCAGGAGATAGTGGAAAGCTGCTGAATAAAAGAATGCATTGCTCCTTCAAAGGCAGTGAATGGTCCAGAGGAAAGGAAGGATAGAGGCACAGCAAAGAAAAATGCAAGCATGAAAGCACAATATGGAAAGTTGCAAATAATGTATGTGCTGGCCAGTAACAAGGAAAAACAAAGCACAAGTAATTCCAGAGAGGGGAATTAAGGCAAAACCGTGTTTGTAAGAAAAGAAAAAACATTCTAATATAACAGTTTTACTATAGAGTGCAGTATTGCAAGAATAACTGAGTATAGTAATTGTTATAGTACTAGTAATTAGTTCAGTAATGTTGAAATAATGTAATGGTCAATAGGAAAAAGAAATGAGGCTACCAAAAAGCACTGTGGCTAAATAGCATCAAAGCTGACACCAGCCAAAGCATACATAAAACAATTGAAAATGTGGAGAGAGCTGATTCTTGCCAAAAATCAGACACGATTGAATGGATGGAATAGTGCGGTGGCCTAGAGGAGGAGCTTTCGCCTCACAATCAAGAGGCTGTGAGTTCGATCCTAGGTAGAGGCAGATATTTCTCTCTCTGGGCACAATGAGAATATATCTGCTGAACAAAACCTCTTATTGGCAGCAGGAAGGGCATCCAACCAGTAAACACTCTGCTAGCTCCATTCAGTTGCCCAGACTCCACCCCGCAAAGAATTATGGGGTTTGTACATGTATGTATGTATGTATGTATGTATGTATGTGTGTGTATATATATGTATGTATGTATGTATGTATGTATGTATATATATATATATATATATATATATATATATATATATATATATGCAAAAAATTAAAATCTCAGGTGTTTTCCCACGTCATATTAAATAAGTTAGTTAAAATGTTTAAAATTCTGGTTAAAATCCTAGCTTAAAATCTTCTAAAAATCCTTACAGAGCACTCTGCAAGGTCCTTTAAAACCTTAGCCTAAAATCTTTTTAGAAGATTTTAAGCTAGGATTTTAACCAAAATTTTAAACATTTTAACTAACTTATATAATATGACGCGGGAAAACACCCGAGATTTTAATTTTTTGCATATACACACCCGTGAAAGCTTAAGAAGACATATATATATATATATATATATATATGCAAGAAATATATATATTTCTTACTTCTTCGTAGGGTTTATGTGTTTTCCTCTAGCCAGGTTTTTCCTACGTAACCAAGGTTTTTCTGCAGCCCTAGCTCAGTGGAATCACATCCACTCAATTCTGGGCTTTTTTCTTTCTGGCAGCCAGCAAGTTCTTGCTGCCAGGTGAGAGACTGGATGTGGATGTGATTCCACTGAGCTAGGGCTGCAGAAAAACCTTGGTTACATAGGAAAAACCTGGCTACAGGAAAAACACACACACACAAACACACATATATATATAAGCTGTAGCCAGCCATGCATTGCTGTGGGCCAGTCTGGTGCTTCCGCTGGGCTAAAAGAGCGAGGCTGAAGTTCCAAACTCTCTACGAACATTTGGTGGGCGTGGCCAACTCAACGTCACTCACTTTCATCAGTCACATGACAGCCCCCGAGACATGCCTACCCAGCTGGTGATTAGGATAGAGAACCGGTTGCTAAAAAACAATGGGAACCATAAAATCCTTCCTCTCTGTCTCCCCCTCTCTCTATGTGTCTCTCTCTCCCCCTCTCTTTGTATCTCTATGTCTCTCTCTCCCCTCCCCTCTCTCTGTATCTCTCTCTGTCTCTCTGTCTCCCACCCTCTCTCTCTGTATCTCTGTACGTGTCTCTCTCTCCCCCCGCCCCCGTCTCTCTCTGTATTTCTCTATGTCTCTCTCCCCCTCTCTCTCTCTGTTTATCTCTGTCTCTGGCCTGGCCTCTTCTGCATCCCCCGCCATTGCTCTTACCTTTTCAGGCTAGGCCTTCGCAGCTCTCCACACCACAGCAGAAACTCGGGGCCCCCTTCCGTCCTCCCTACACAGATGTTCTCTGGGGGCTCAACGGGGAGATGCATAGCAGGGAAGGGAAGGGAAGGGAGGGAGGGAGGGGGTGTGGCAGGGGTTCAAGGCTGGTTTGGGGCTTTCCGCCCGAAGGAAGAAAGCGGCAAAGCCAGGAGCCATGCACACTCCACTGGACCCCTGCTGTGCAGTTCTTCTCCCCCACCTGCCAAGGGCAGGGGAATGATTAAATTCCCCACTCTTCCAGGCGAAACGAAGGAGGGCTGGTCATCCTCCCTCCTGCCCGTTTCTGCCCCCCGAAGCCTCCCCGGAACCCCTTTTCTGCCAGAGGCCGAAATTTTTGTGTAGGCTCCGTGAACTGCCAGAGCACCCACCTGGGATTCAAAGGCGGCACTGGTCAAAGGCGACCGCGAGGCTCCAGTTGCCTCCATCTCCCGCTCACTGAGTGTATTTGCATAGCACCGGTTAGCGGCTGGTCTTTCTGACCTCGGGGCCCATGGTAGCGCTGGGCCAGGCGCAATTCGGGCCAGGCGAGGGACGGAGGGTTCCCGCTCGGCGGACCCAGGCAGCCTCGTTGCCAGGTGTTCTTTGGAGGGAGCCACGAGAGCGGCTGGCAAGGGGGATGGGCAGCAGCAGCAGGCGATGCTAGTTCGCAGGGTGGCTGGGGGAGGGGGAGGTCAGAGCCAGGCTCGGGTGGGCCCCGCCCAGCCCTAGAAGCGCCGGCTGCGAGGACTTCCCGGCGGGGACCGACTGCCTACCTTCCAAGCCTGGTGGCAGGATATGGCCCTCAGGCATCTCTGCCTTCCAAATGCACAGTTTCTTGGAAGCAATATGGAGAGTCTAAATATAAGGAGCAGAAATCTGTTGAGCGTAATCAGGACTGGGAGGCTGCCATGTTGGTTTTACGTCCAGCAGATGGTTCTGTTTTCCAATGTTTTTCATGTTTTTACCTGTCACAGGTGTGACATGAATATAATATAGGTATATAAAAACATGCCCGTAGTCGAATTCAACATTGTGTCAAAATTTGAAAGCAATCGGTGAAGAACTTTCAGAGATGTGTGGTTATGTACAAACGGACATTTACATTTTTATTTATATAGATATATACCACTACCTGACCAAGATCCCCAAATGTGATAGATAGATAGATAGATAGATAGATAGATAGATAGATAGATAGATAGATAGATAGACAGATAGATAGATAGATAGATAGATAGGGAGATACATACACATACACATACCCATACCCTGTTATATATATATAGTATTTAGTCTACCTGTTTATCTTATGATCCTGAATTCCTAAAAAGTGTCTACACACACACACACACACCGTCACCCAGTTTATCCTTACTTTCTTTTTAAGTAAATCTTTACATTTTAGCCCTTACTTAATTTTCAATTTTGTAGACCCACTTTCCTCTCTCTCTTTACATTTCAGGGCTGGGTAACCTTAGAATTTGTGCACGGAGAACTGATCTTCCCAAATAAAGATTGCCCATTGACTTGTTTGGCCTTGGTAAGATTCCCACCACATATTGGGGGCGGGGGGGTTTTCTGGTGGTAGTTTCACTTTTTTCCCATCCTTTAAAAAAAAAAAAAAAGGAATTACCACAGTAAATATTAATTTGTCTTGTGCTGATTTGGGTGAGTTTGGCAAATTCAGTTGTCTCTATCCTGTATTTTGTAATCATTCATATCTATGTGTGTTGGTATGTGTATAAACGTACATAGAGCTAAAACTACACACACACATGCATGCCAACTTTATCTAAAAACCTTCCTCTATAATCTACTGCTAATTTTTCTTTGTAAGCCTCCTGCAGTGTGTAATTGTCTTGAGAACAATGCCAGATGGTTACATGAAAACATCTGTTTGTATGCTGTTAGAAAACACATTAGTTTTGCTCCTCTATTAATTTTTTTCACTAAAAATTCTTCCCAGCGCCTTCCCTACAGCAACCTGAATATGGGCAGTCCAAAATAACAATGTTCATATTCTGCTGATAATATGCACTGATTTTCTTCAACATTTAATAGTATATGTTGCTGTATACTATTTTTTAAAAAACCTGCCTTGGTATGAAGAATAAGATTCAGTTTGGCTGAATCTCTTATTGTTGCTATGTTAAACTGATTTTATTTTTCTATGCACATTTTTTCAATAATATAGGTCATTTTGAGTACAATTATGCTTAATAGATGCAATTTCATACTCTTTCCCTTAATGCATTTTCATACATTTCTTTTGCTAATATATGCATTTTTGGTGCAATTTGCCTAAATATTTTTCTGCATACAGAAGACCACTTTGGAAAATCACTGTTAGTGCAATGGAACAATTGCATTTTGCTTAGGTGCAGAAAAGAAGGATGCAGCATGTTCACATATTAATCTGCAAACCAAAGGAATTTATCTTGCAGCTTGAGAACCTCTGTGATAAACCATATACAGAGCTGCACACTTAATGTTTGATTTTCCCATTTCCAGCAGTCTTCCGTTGTAATTGATAACTGGCAAAGAGTTAACACTGACTTAAAAATGTAACTATTATTAGCATCTTTGCTGTGCTTTTAAACATCTTTCATTGAATGTCTATCCAGCACAGAATATTAACCATTCCAAATAATCAGATCGAGAGCTGAAGGACCATTTGGTTTTCTTTGTCAAAAGAAAGAAGAAGGAAGGAAGGAAGGAAGGAAGGAAGGAAGGAAGGAAGGAAGGAAGGAAGGAGAAGGAAGAGAGAGAGAGAGAAAGGAAGGAAGGAAGGAAGGAAGGAAGGAAGGAAGGAAGGAAGGAAGAAAGAAAGAAAGAAAGAAAGAAAGAAAGAAAGAAAGAAAGAAAGAAAGAAAGAAAGAAAGAAAGAAAGATATAGGGGAGAGAGAGAGAGAGAGAGAGAGGATAGATAGATAGATAGATAGATAGATAGATAGATAGATAGATAGATAGATAGATAGATAGATGGATGATAGATATTTTGAAGCAACATTAAGAAGAGCTTGTAAAGCAATTAATTTGCTTCCACTCTGGGAAAGCTGATGCTATTTGGAGGTTGAGCACCAAAGTTTATTTGCTATAGAATTTCTAATAACGGCACAGATTCCAAAGATTTTGCAAATACCTTCTCCAAAGAGATCAAGTGTTTTCTATAATGCCTTGATTCAAACTGACTCCCACTGTATCCTCTGGAACAACATTTTCCCCATTTCTATATCCCTGGTGCTGTTCGTTGCTAAGCAACACTTCAAAGGCCACTGTCTTTCCAAGACTAATTAACAGATTTCACCTCAACTTCCAAAAGATTGCTAAGCAACAGCCTTGCTGACACTTTCCTTGACTCCATTAGGGATGCAAAGCAGGTCCTTCCCAAATGAAGTGAGTGGCCAGGATACATGCTGGGTTAAATTATCTCCAGATCCCGAAGCACATGCAAATATGGATTCCTAGGGCAGGCAGTGAAGTCAACTGTCATGTATACTGTCTCATTTAACATAGTTCAAGCCTTTTCATTACATGTAATTAGTGTGCATCAATGGGCTTATATCAGGGAGGAATAATACTTGGTGAGTCTTCAGCTCCCTCTAACTCTATACAGGTAGTCCTCGACTTACAACCACAACTGAACCCAAAATTTATGTTGCTAAGCGAGACAGTTGTTCAGTGAATTTTGCTCCACTATACAACCTTTCTTGCCATAGCTGTTAAGTGAATCACTGCAGTTAAGTTAGTAACGCACTTGTTAAGTGAATCTGGCTTACCCAATTAACTCTGCTTGTCAAAATATAGCAAAAGGGGATCACATGACCTTAGGATGCCGCCACCATCATAAATACGAGTCACTTACCAAGTGTCTGAATTTTGATCACATGACCGTGGAAATGCTACAACGGTTCTAAGTGTGAAAAATGGTCGTCCGTCACCTTTTTCAGTGCAGTTGCAACTTCAAAGGGTCATTAAATGAACTGTTGTAAACCGAGGGCTACCTAATACAGGAAATGAGGAATGAGGTAACATGGGTTACTGACAGTGGTTGGTTTCAAAAAAATTTAGTACCGGTTCTGTGGGCTTGGTGGGCGTGGCATGGCATGGCTTGGTGGGCATGGCAGGGGAAGGATACTGTAAAAACTCCATTCCCTCCCCAATCCAGGGGAAGGTTATTGCAAAATCCCCATTTCCTCCCGATCAGCTGGGACTCAGGAGGCAGAGAATAGATGGGAGTGGGGCCAGTCAGAGGTGGTATTTGCCGGTTCTCCGAACTACTCAAAATTTCTGCTACCGGTTCTCAAGAAGTGGTCAAAATCTGCTGAACCCCACTCTGGTCACTGTCCTTGTGTGCCCTTCCAGACCCATTTTCTGAGTCTTAGAACCCCAGACCTATTGCCCCCAATCAGCCATTTTAACAGTACATTTGGTTGCATATTTTAGTGGAGGGAATAACTAACGTACTGTAGGTATGTCCACATGCATGCTAGGTTAAACTGGCCAACTTATCTTAAGCCTCCTTTGCCTTCCCAATAGAAAAACAGTGAAAGAAAAATCTGATCCTGGTTTGTATGAAACCTTACTATTTGTCAACCTAGCTTAGCACTGATCAGCCTTCCAATAACCTCCAAGGATTTCAGGGGCATTCGTTTTCTCCTCTGCTTATTATCAAAAATACATCAATTGTTGGGCGACTCACAAGAATCAAACTTGGTGGAAATAAAACCAGAGAAAACTCCTGAAAGCCTCCTCTCCCTCTGAATGTTTCCTCAGTGTTTTGACAGTTTTGGGTGGTTAAACCCATTAGTGATTAACACGCAACCCAAGCACTCCAAAATGGGGCTACCTTTGAACATCATCTGGAAGTTACAAGTAGCAATAGTACTTACACTTATATACCACTTTATAGTGCTTTGCAGCCCTCTCTAAGTGGTTTATAGAGTCAGCCTATTAACCACCACCATCCCCAACAATCTGGGTCCTCATTTTACTGACCTCAGAAGGTTGGGAGGCTGAGTCAACCTTGACTCAGTGAGATTTGAACTGCTGAACTGCTAGCAATGGGCAGTCAGCAGAAGTAGCCTGCAGAAGCGCATTCTAACCACTGCACCACCACGGCTCAACTAACTCAGCATCAACTAACTCTGCAACATTTACACTGCACCAACTTCCAATTGCCTTGTGAGTGCAGGTTTAAACCCTTACATGGCATAGGACCAGGTTATTTGTGAGACTCCCTTTCCCGAGGGGTATCTGCTTGTCTCACCAGTGCATGGAAGGTGTCTTCCCTAAAATGTTGCCAACAGGTGAGACCTCCGAGGCACACTTTCCCCCAATTTATTAGCCTCTCAGAGGATTAAAAAAGAAATCTGGCTTTTCACCCAGGCATTGGGTGAGGATGGAAATGAGCCCACAAATTAAAATGTAAATGTGGTGTTGTAGTGATGGGTTGGAATATGTGATGTTATTGTGGAGTTTTGTGCATTGTATTTAATTTTATAGTGTAGTTGCAAACCACCTAGGAACAGAGTGTATAAGATAGCAGGCCATAATTTCTAAATGATGAATAAAATTCTTCTCTACAAATGAGATTGTGTGCTCTTAATGGCTTTCATAAAACGGAAACACGTGGAACAAAGGAAGGAGTAGAGGGGAAATTAAAAGGAACAAAGATTTCCTTCTTTTTTGTTTTTCTGTGTCTATAAAAACTTCTTTGTGAATTTCATTTGTTCATTATATGACTTAGCCAAGATAATAATTTTATATTGACAATAGGGTTTTTTTTTCTCCCTTCATGCTCTTCATCAACACGGTGATGTTGACAAACTCTACTTACTGAAGAAAATAGATGGGTATGGAATGTTGCAAGTACACCAGACAGTTGAAGAAGAAAAAAAGGGGCATTGGAAGAATATCTGAAGGACAGGGAAGAAGATGCTCAAAGTTAGTATATAAGACTTACTGAGTACTGGAGACCAAATGAAGAACAGAACAGAGACAAGCAAGGCAAAGGATTACATGTCCAGTATACAAAATATTAGAGGCCAACAAAACCTGGCAAGGGTTAAGAGCAGGGTTAAGTTGCATCCAGTTTTGGTCACATTATAAGAATCTGGAAAGAGTGCAGGAAAAAAAGCAACAAAGATGATTAGAGGGCTGGAGGCTAAAACACATGAAGAAGGGTTGCAGGAATTGGTCTAGTCTAGTGAAAAGAAGGACTAGGGGTGACATGATAGCAATGTTCCAATATTTGTCACAAAGAAGAGGGGGAGTCAAGCTATTTTCCAAAGCATAAGAAGGCAAGATAAGAAACAAGGGCACAATATGAGCAGCAAATGCAGATGTCATATTCTCAATACCAAGTTATTTATATGGGCCATTAGCTACACTTGGTTATGCCTGTTTAGCAGCGAGGATTATTCTGCTTTTTTTCAGGTCATACTTCTTTATTTACCACAAAATCTTTTACAGTAGAGTCTGGATCACTTACATTTCAGCTAAGAGAAATATAATCAGAAGATAAAAACACAATTGGGAACAACTTTGGATTCCAATATTCCTGGTCTTCAGAAGGAGCCAGATATGAGAAGCTTGGGGACACACACTGGTTTTGGGGGTTTACTAAGTTCTTCAACATTTTTTTCTTTTTCCTTTATATAGTAACGTGCATCTGTCTTTGGAACAATGGCAAATAGCGGTGATATCAATATTAATATCACATTGAGAGCTGGATAGAGATTTTTAGGTATTTCTTGAGATGATATAATGAGCATAGTTCCATACTTGTAATTATTCAATTAATGAAGTAATGAATTTTAAATTTAATAATTGTCTACATTTTTGTTTAAACATTCATATTTTATTCATTCTCTGTCTCTTTCATAGAGAATTACTAATAGTTGCTATTTGTAACTATTTTGGTCCTTTAAATATTTTAATAAGTAATATGTCTTATTATTAATAATAATATAACAAATAATAGAAAAAAAGCATTGTGGGGAATGATCGCCAGAAACTATCACCATAGTTGCATTTTTTTACAAGGATATGGAAGTTTTCACAGTAAACCTTTAATGCTCTTGCTTCATGTAGTGCAGGAGTGTCAAACTCAATTTCATTGAGGGTCACATCAGGGTTGTGTTTGACCTCAGGGGGCCAGGATGGGCATGGCCAGGGTGGGCATGGTCAGAATGATATCACTTGTGTCGGGGGCACCTGTGGTGGCCCAAGTGCTCTGCCGGCGAAAATGGGCTCCTCATCTCCGTTTTCAGCTGGGACGACCTCTTTCAACCCTCTGCCGGTGAAAACAGAGTTATGGAGGTCTTCACACAGCCCTTGTGAGTTCCATTTTCAAATGGGACAGCCTGAAACCCTCTGGCAGAAAAAGCAGAGCCTCCTGTCCTTCACTGTTTCCAGGGCAGCCCCACAGGCCAGATCTAAGCACCCCGTGGGCCAGATCTAGCCCACGGGCCTTGAGTTTGATACCTCTGATCTAGTTCTACAATTTCATACAAAGCAAAATGAAAACCTTGATCAGCAGTGAAGTTCCTCCGGTTTTATCTGGCTCACTGAACTGGTAGTGCCAGTGGCGGGAGGCTCCACCCACCCGCCTGGATGTCATTTTTTTACCCTCTGTGCTTAAGGTTCTGTGCATGCGCAGAAGAGGCAGTCACATGCATAGTGTGCGCGCACTCCCATTCCCGAACTGGTAGCAAAGGTAAGTGGATTTCACCGCTGACCTTGATCCATGTAACAAAAATAGGCAGTTTAGTATGTTTTTAGAGGAAAAATCAAACTATGTTTCTGCTTCCCATAGAATCAAGGATTGTTTTATTCCAGTGTGTGTTGTATTTACTCCTTCTGAGTGTGAAAGAAATGAGAAAATATAGATCACCATCTGAATAATAGAACCCGAGGTTCAGTGTTCTACCTGGGAATCGGAAGAGAGACTGAGAAATACTCATATCCAATATGCATGCATAATTCATTTGTTTTCACTCTGCAATTTCATTTCATGTTTAGAAATTACACGCCTTAAAAAGAGACTTGATAATGCACCAAAAATTTCGTGGATGGTTTTTTACCCATCGTACATTAGTCAATCATTCAGTCTCTTTTTAAGTGTGCTTTTAGAAATATTTTTATATTATTTTATAATATTGTTTCTAAACTGCCCAGAGTTACTTTGGTGACTTAAGTGGTCTAGAAATTTGATAAATAAAATCAAGAATATGGTAGCTCTCTATGTTAGGTGAGTCATAAATACAAAGTTGTGCCCCAAAACAACTTTGTGGCTTTCAGCACAAGAGGCAATTTATAGACAAGAAAACATAAGTAAACATAAAAGGTTCACTTACTAGAATTTTCTGAAACTGGCAAAATACATCGAGAATCACAGTCAGACCACAGGATTCTGCAAACAGCCATAAAGATGAGCTGATTGCCAAGCACCACAAAATGTGATTGTGTGACCATGGGGTTGGTGCAGCTAACGTAACTTTGGAATCAGGTTGTAAGTAGCTTTAGGCTGTCATAACGTCAACTGCTCAGTGAGCAACCGGTTGTAAATTGAGGATTACCTGTGGTTAAAAGGAATCTGCCAAAAGGAATGAGAGTCAACTAGACATGGTGTTGACTATCATGCCTCAATAGCAGAGGTGGGTTTCAGCAGGTTCTGACCAGTTCTGGAGAACCAGTAGCGGAAATTTTGAGTAGTTCAGAGAACCGGTAAATACCACCTCTGACTGGCCCCACCCCCATCTATTCTCTGCCTCCCAAGTCCCAGCTGATCGGGAAGAAATGGGGATTTTGCAGTAATCTTCCCCTGGAGTGGGGAAGGAATGGAGATTTTACAGTATCCTTCCCCTGCCACGCCCACCAAGCCATGCATGCCCACCAAGCCACACCCACAGGACCGGTAGTAAAAAAAAATTTGAAACCCACCACTGCTCAATAGGTGACAGCAACAGTCTGGGCCTGAAAACTCAATAGGGCCAAGCTAGAGAATATTGGATGGGCAATTGAATCCCAAGGCTGTGTGCTAGATAGTAAATCACAGAAATATCTCAATAGCACCAAGAGACAAGCCACATATTTAATCTTTTTGAAGGGATCCACACTGTTGGGTCATGAAATCATAATAATTTGAATCTCACTCAGGTTAAATTATATACTTTTTTTTTGAGATAATTTTTATTAAGAATTATAATCAAAATAGTGAAAACTAATGTAAACTAAACTTAAAGAGAAGGGAATGGAAAGAAAGTATTAAAAAATGCAAAAAGGAAGAAAGAAAGAGTAAATATAGTAAAGAAAAAACCCAAATATATGAAGCAGTGTCTTCCAACTGTCCATCACAAGTATAAAGAAATTTAATAACTTCAGACCACCACAAATGTTATTACAGACATTTTAGGATATTTGTTTATAAAATATAAATAGTAGCCATGGAGACAAACAGCAAGGTTGAAGATATCTATTTATACATATCCTGGTATGTCCCAGTGAAAACATGTTTCAGCAAAAAGGATATTTTCTTAAAGATGGAAGCTTCCATTAGCATTTGTGTAGTACTAAAACTTTTGTGTCTGTTTGATACTTTGTAACCTTCAATTAGGTGAAATGTTGAATCTCTTCAAGGGAAGGAAGGGAGGGGAGGGGAGGGGAGGGGAGAGGAAGGGAAGGGAAGGGAAGATTTCTAATGCTCCATGCCAGCTTCCCCTTTGAGTTTCCTTGTGGGAAGAAAGGAGTTGGAAATCACTCCTGCTCCTTATTTTTTGCCCATCCATAGTCATTCTGTTTCTCTGTTTAGGTTATGACCCAATGGGTCACAGATTGTCTAGTTATTAACTAATTCCCTCAAATAATAGTTTAGTATAGTCCAAATAACAGTTTGGAGTAGAAATTTGCATTAGGCTATGGTACATTAGGTGGGCCAAAATTCTTTAATGAATGAAGACAAATACATGTGTCTCAGGATAACGTTGCAGGATCCAATCTGAGTCGGTCATTGGGACCAAAGGTTTATTCTTCCAAGCTTTTGAGCTTGTGATGGAACCTATTCTCAGGGAACTTCTCTCTCTCTCTCCAGAATGTCTCTCCAGAACTTCTGTGGAAGATCGGCTCCACATGAGCCCAAAAGCTTGGAGGAATGAACCTTTGGTTCCAGGGACCAACTCAGATGGGGTCCTGCAAAATTCTTTAGCTCACGCAGTCATGATGTTTGTCTTAGAATTTTCATAATTTCTGCAATATGTGGTATAATTTATAAACATCTAGAAAGTCATGTTTGTGTACTTATTATTAATGCAACCAGCACCTTCTGAGAAATAACCAATAGGCCAGGGATGGCTAACCCTTTTGCCGTTAGTAACATGATTGTTAAGTGGACTCCCCACTGACTTTGCTTCTCAGAAGGTCACAAAAGGGGATCATATGACCCCAGGACACTGCAACAATCATAAATGTGAACTAGTTGCCAAGCATATGAATTTTGATTATTTTGATGACACCATGGAGATGGCTGCAACGGTCGTAAGTGTGAAAAATGGTCATCAGTCACTTCTTCCAGTGCCGTTGTAACTTTGAACAGTGACTAACTAAATGAACTGCTGTAAGTCAAGGACTACCTGTATTAAATGGCACACAGCATTTCCTTTTATTGATTTATATCCCACCTTTTTATTGTTATAAATGAGGCAGTGGACATGCTTCTGCCTCATACTTCTTCTGCATCCTATTTGAGGTGGGTTAGACTGATCCTCGATGTAACAACCAAAATTGAGACCAAAATTTATGTTGCTGAGACATTTGTTAAGTGAATTTAGCCCCGTTTAACGACCTTTCTTGCCACAGTTGTTAAGTGAACCACTGCAGATGTAAGTGAGTGACATGGTTGTTAATTGAATCTGGCTTCCCCATTGATTTTGTTTGTCAGAAAGTCACAAAAGTGGATCACATGACCCCAGGTCATAAATAGAGCCAGTCACCAAGCACCTGAATTTTGATCACGTGACCATGGGGATGTTGCAAAGTGTGAAAAGCGGTCGTAAGTCACTTTTTTCAGTGCTGATGTAACTTTGAACAGTCACTAAATGAACTTTGTAAGTCGAAGGACTGAAAGTACCCACACAGGATTGTTCTTGTTTTCTTCTCCATGCTTATTTCAATGATTTCCATGTTTTTCATTAGAACAAAATTCCTTTAGAACACCAAGCCTGTCTGATGAGAGAATTTCTTATTTGTTCTCCAAAGTCAGGGCTTGATTTCCACCCAAATCTATTGTTGTGCTGGACATTGGATAATTGAATTTATTTTTAGAGTGATCTGCATTTTGATGAAGTGAGCTTCTCTGCCCCGCTCTAAATCAAAGTCCATTCTCTAATTTTGTATTTGAAATCAAACAGTTGTGGATCAGCATGCTCTGAATTTTAATAAGTCCCTTCAGGGCAGTCACAGGTTATGAATTCAGAAAACATGTTCGGGGTAGTGTACCATTACTAGTAAGCTCATTTAGCCATTCTTCCATTTGCTGCACTCAGATTCAGAGCATAAAAACATCCTTACCACCTCACTCCTGCAAAAACATTGCACCAACCAGATAAACTTCAAAAACAGAATACAGGTTTGGCCTCCCTATAAATTATCCGCCCGGCTGAATATGTTCCATGGTGTTCCCTTCCCCGGTGCTGTCAACACGCCAGCTGCAAAGGCAGAAAAGTTGATGATGTTTCGGCATTCTTTCCTTCATTTGAATTTGACTGCATTCCTAAAATACATACAGCGCATAAACAAAATAGCAGGAAGATGTGGCATGCTTATAATTTATAGCAGGATGCATAAGCTCTGGCCCTGAGGTCTTAAGAAGCTCCAGAAATCTTTCGATGGGGCCATTTTTCAATTTATTTCTTTACTCAGATGGAAAGGACAGCCAGTTTGGAGTAGTGGTGAAGGCATCAACTAGAAACCAGGAGGCCGTGAGTTCTAGTTCTTCCTTAGGTACAAAGCTTACTGGATGATTTGGGGCCATTCTCTCTTAGCCCTAAAATGCAGGTAACGACAAACCACTTTCAAAAAATGTTGCTTTAATGTTCAGGGACTCTCAGAGAGTCAAACAGCTGGCTTGAAGATACTAAAAAAAGTAGAAAAATACAACAGATGGAGGAATAATTTTATTAATGTTCAACAGGGTGCAGCAACCAAACCATCTTGGCTTATCTGTCCTCCATGCTGATCCCAAAAACTGAGCAGAGTTGGAATTGGTTAGTACCGTACTTGAATGGGAGAGTGCCAGGAAACAAGGCAATTGCAGTAATTCTGGAAAAAGTCAATGGAAACAACTTCCACAATATTGCCAAGAGAACTACATGGATATACGGTAATTATACAATCACCAGAAGTTGATTCTGACTTGAAGGTGTCTTTAGCAATAGCAATAAGACTGATATACTACTCCATAGTGCTTTACAGCTTCTTCATCGGAGCTTCTTGGTTTTTGTCAGCTACATTAAACACATTTAATCAAGTTAAATCTAAGTATGCATTAAAAATTTGCCTATTTGTCACACTCTACCCATCTTTTGAAGTGTGATTTCCCCCAAATCTCTCAGTCCCCCAAAAAAGTTACATACCCCAAACATTTGCTACCATCTGCTTTCCTGAATCTGAGCTCCTCCATTTATGTTGAATGATAAATGCCCAGAGTTCGCAAATCATAACATCTTTGCCACTGGGACATACGCTCCAGTGCTTCTATAGAGTGGGAAGACACCACGAAAGTCAATAAACAAGAAGTACTGTATTTCTTATTACAGAGAAAGTTTGTTCTTCAATAATTGTGGTTAAATCTTCTTCTTTCCTTGGGCTCAAATATGTTATGTATATTCATGTCCATTTCTTCCTCATTCTTGGTTTCTTCGTTAATTTTATATTCTTCTTCAAGGCTCTCTGAAGACTTGGTTCTACTTGGTTGCTCCAATGCCTAACTAGTTTCAGGCACAAGAGTTTCAAAATGAACTTCTGGCTCCAGGCCCAGAAAGAAGAGTACAATAATTAATTCTTCTATGCAGCTGTCTCTGCAGTGAGAAGGTAACAACACATTTCTGTTATGGAATGTGCTTTACTGGTGGACCTTCTGCAAGCCTTTTGGTACAGGGAAAGAAATTTCAATCTATGAGCCTCTCCTTGAAGTCTGCCTTCTCTCTTCCAAACAATTAACCCAAATAATTTTTAACTACCTTAGAATACTCCAATAAAGATTCTTCTTCCTGGTTAATCATTGCAGGGTAATGTACAGGAAGTTGTGATATTCAGTTGGAAACAAAGAGTAAGAGAGGAAAATACTTTTTTAAATGTCCCAAAGGTGCTTTTTCAAGAGGCAACTGGACTTTCTGTTTTTTCTTTGAAGACATTTCGCTTCTCATCCAAGAAGCTTCTTCAGCTGATTGCCGAAGAAGAGCTGAAGAAGCTTCTTGGATGAGAAGCGAAACATCTTTTTAGAAAAAAATAAAGTCCAGTTGCCTCTTGAAAAAGCAACTTTGGAAAAACCATGACCTGAATGATTGAGAAACTCCAGAGTCATTTAGTGGTACTTTTAAAAATCTTAAAAGGAATATACGGTACTTGGACCAATAAAATCTGCAATCTTGGCTTCACAGACCTCACAATGTGATGCAAAGAATTGCCCAAACCATCTTTACAAAACTGAAGGGGCAAACAAATAGAACCGTCTTCCCCAATCTTGCGTGCTCCCCAGCTACATGAGTTCCAGTTCAGTTAGGATGGCCACTGTTGTAAATTCTGAATGTTCTGAATGTGGGTCAGTTCATGGCACATACCTCCTAGCTGATGGGTTGTTGTGGGGGGAATATGTTGGCTTGTAAGGTAGTCTCCAGATTAGAGATCCTAGTTTGTATAGAATAGCATGTGCATGCTAGAGTAAAGTGGAGGTTTGACTGTGTTTATGGCACGCTGTTTCCAAAACACCAAAACACACTTATATTTCTTTATTACCATTTTCAGAGAATGCTGCATATGACATAAGTAAAACTACAGTTATTAACCTGGCCTACTCTTTTTCTGTCTTACTAAAAAACATTGTGTGAAAACTTCAGTTAATCAAAGTCATCATGAGCAGCTGTAGTCAATATCTATGGACCCATCTGATGACAACCATGGCAAGACTGATTTGCAATAGAAGAAGAGTTAAGTGATAAAGAGCTTGAAGTAATGACTGAAAGAAAAGAAATATAGTGATGCAAAAATAGTGATGCGTATCTGTGAAATGAAGAGAAATGGGAATAATGATGAATCTGAATGAAAATGGTCTGGGTTGATGAAGACATGCATGGAAATTAAGGTAAAGTCGAATGAATGAATGAATGAATGAATGAATGAATGAATGAATGAAGGTGAAGGTGAAGGTGAAGGTGAAGGTGACTGAATGAATGAATGAATGAATGAATGAATGAATGAATGAACGAATGAGCTAAAATGTATGTTACAAAGAAAGACTTTGGGTAATCTCAATTGTTGTAGCTGCATAAGAGAGCACGATATAGCCCATTGTGGCTAGTTGAGAAAGGAAGAGCCTTAAAGCCCTTGGTCTTTCTGAAGCAATGAGCCAACATATCATGTGAACCCAGCACCAAATTGGAGACTGTTTTCAATTGTTCAGTTGAGGTTTTCCCTGGCAGAATCATTTTGTATCACTATCTAAATTCAATTAGGTGATATGAACAGATGGGTGGAAATGAGGTAAGAGAATAGAATAGAGTGATTGGGCCATTTGGAGAATAAAAATGGATCCTCCTTGGAAAATATTTGCTTCAAATATGTGTTTTAAATAAGTCCATTCATGGGTACACATAGCAAAAAAATAAATATAGAAGCATAATTGGCTTTATTGTTTCTGTTGGAAGACTAGGTGACTTTATGAGTAAGTAGAAAGACAATGAAAGCTTTGGAATGTTCAGATCGCTTGAAGAAGGATTTTTGAGGGGAAAATGCACCTGAAAGGACAGACATGGAAGAATCAAAAGTCAAACCAGAACAATTTCAGGAAGAGAAATCTGAGCCTTCTATGAAACAATATTACTCTTCCAATAGAATGGATGGAAAATGGAAGAAGGAAGAAGCTAGGAGCCTGAGTGGTGCAGCAGACTAATGCTACTGTTAAAAAGGTAGTATTTAGCTTCCAGCTGTCTGCAATTACTGCGAGTTCAATTCTCACCAGGCTCAAGGTTGACTCATCCTTCCATCCTTTCTAAGATAGGTAAAACGAGGACCCGGTTTGTGGGGGCAATAAGATGACTTTGTATAAAATATACAAAAGTATGAAGGCTATTGCTTAACGCCTTGTAAGCCGCCCTGAGTCTCCGGAGAAGGGCGGCATATAAATCAAAATAAAAATAAAAAATAAAATAAAAATCAAGAAAAATTATAGGAAGTTGTAGAAGACCTTAGAAATGTGTGGACCTGCATTAATAAGAATAGAATAGAAAGAGGGGAGGGGTGGGGTGGGGTGGGGTGGGGAAGGGAGGGGAGGGGAGGGGAAGAGAGGAGAAGAGAGGGGAAAGAAAGGGAAGGGAAGGGAAGGGAAGGGAAGGGAAGGGAAGGGAAGGGAAGGGAAGTTGGAAGGGACCTTGAAATGCTTCTAATCCAGCCTCCTCCTATACCATTTCTATACTATACAAGAGGGGAGTTCCTTTCTGAGATGGCTATAATTTATTGAAATTAACATCCTTGAACATCTTTTTGGATGAAAAATCCTTAATGATAGATCATTATAATCTAGATCTCCAAATGGGAAAGTAATTCAGAGCGAAAGGAATGTATGAAAAAGAATGTTGTGAAATGAAGTGAAGACAGCTATAGAGGAGAAAACAAATACAACTCAAAGAATGATTGCTGCAAAAAAGGAGGGGTATGGGACGGTGCCTTCAGGATGTGTATTGAGAGAGAAAAAATAGTGACAAAGATTGTCATCAAAGGTTTTATTGTTGAGAAGTGGGGGGAAGAAGGATCGTTTTGGAAATTGGTGAAACTACTAAATAGGAAACTTCCAGGAGTCAATTGGTATTAAAAAAATAAAAGTACTTCATGATTTGAAATTGAAATGAAAGAATTTGGATTGTTTTGAAGATTTGCATGAGTATAATAATATTGTGTAGAAAAGTGGAATTTAGTTCTGAAAATCAGGGCTCCCCAACTCCCAGGCTGCAGCCCTCTAATAAGCCTTGGCCCGTCCGGTTGGAATGGAAGTGGAGAGTGAGTGCGCGCAAACAGCTCCATTTCAGTGAGCAACCGGCATGTGGGCCCATCGCTCATTCAAATGGAGCTGCGCCAGAAGTGGGTTCTAAAATTTTTTACTACCGGTTCTGTGGGCGTGGCTTATTTTGTGGGCGTGGCTTGATGGTCATGTGACAATTATTTAGGATTTAGCAGAAGTACTGGTCTACCAGGCTTTTAATTGCTTGCAGAGCTATACCGATCTACCCATTTATTTTTGCAGGCACTGGTCTACTCATGTATTTTTGCAGGCACTGGTGTACCCATTTATTTTTGCAGGCACCGGTCTACCCATTTATTTTTGCAGGCACCAGTCTACTCATTTGTTTTCTTTTAACACTGATCAGCTGTAGGGCAGCCCTTTGAAGCCCCGCAGCAAGCGTTTAAACAGTTTTTTCCCTCTAGCCATCAACTGGGACTCAGGAGGCAGCAATAGATTGAGGGTGGGGCCAAATAAAAGGTAAGAATAACACGGGGGTGGGAGGGCAGGGGGCAGAACCGGTTCAGTGACGTCATATCATCACCGCTACCGGCTCAGCAGAACCGGGAGGAACCCACCACTGAGCTGCACACGCTCACCAACTGCTCCCATGTAACCATTCCCTCTCCCTCCCTCCCCCCCCATTGGTCAGCAAAGTCAAAAATGTTGAGGATTGCTGCTGTAAATTTTGATGATCAAGAAAATAACTGATGGGGGGGAAAAGTCACAAGTACTGTGCGGTTCTTCGAAAGTGGAAAGTCTGTTAATGTAGATGGAACGATTGGAGCAATGTTAAAATATGAATGCAGCCTGTTTATGGAGTCCTGTGTGGTTTCTTTTGTGTGAAGGATGTATCTGTGCATGTCTACTGAAAAAAAAAATGCCATTATTGTTCCCTTCTAGTAAGGTAAACTTTGCAAAAACCCACATTTATCCATTTAATAAATGTGGGTTTGGCAGAATAGTGAACAAAGAGCAGCATGTGGGAAGTGCAGCACAATGGAGCTATGAAGAGCAGATGGTTCCTTCTCAGTGAGTAAGTGACCAAGAAGAAATATAGGAATATGAAAAAGAAAGTTCATTGTATATTTGTTGATTGGGTTGCTGAATACAGTAAGAGCAGCTTAGAATGGAAGAAAACCTATGTGAGCATAAATGGAATGTTTAATTCAAATTATTCTACTTCACATTATGCAAAGACCTATCCCTATGGAGAAGAGTTTAATGTTGGGAAAGTTGGAAGGAAAGAGAAGGAGAGGATGACCAGCAGCAAAGTAGGTGGACTCGGTTACATTACATCTGAAGTAGCAGGCTAGAAATAGACCATCCTGGAGAAAATTATCTGTGTGGTCGGTAAGAGTCAAAAATGACTTGAAGGCATATAATCAATCAATTAGTTCAACACCGAGCAGAGAGTAAGAAAAGAAAGGGTGATACGTCAAAGCTGCAGTAGAAAAATCACAGAATCTAACAATGAGAAAATTAAATGCTCCACAGAGTTTCTCGATTCATAGAACATAGTGGCCAATTACCGCATCAATTTAAATTTATATGAAGTGTGAATTTCATACTTGTGAAACGTTGGCATGAAAGTATAAATGCCAATAATTGAATCAATGGAACAGTTTGCAAAAAACAACTTTGTAACTAATTTTAGTTTCTTCACACTCCAAAGCCAACTTTGTCCTTTTTTTATCCTTTTAAAGACCCTGTAATCCCTTGCATGGGGGTGGAGTCGGGATGATCAAATTGAGCTGAGCGCTTACGGATGCCCTTCCTGATCCCTATGTGGAGTTCACAGCAGACAATTATTCATTGCACCCAGAGAGAGAAATATCTGCCGCTACTTAGGATTTAACTCACAGCCTCCTGATTGTGAGACAAAAGAACTATCTCCAGGCTACCACATCCCTCCTGTTTGTCCTTATACAACTTACAATTGCAATGGTAAAACTCAAGAACAAATACTAAATAATGTTGACATGTATCTGCACAAGTGCTGAAACATGGATCATTATAGTATATATAAGAATGTTCAGAGTTAGAGGATTTAATATTATATATATATATATATATATATATATATATATATATATATATATATATATATATATATTGCAGAATATATATTTCATGTTTCAAGGGAGGGAGGGAGGGAGGGAGGGAAGGAAGGAAGGAAGGAAGGAAGGAAATATAAAGTGCATCAGCTTGAATTATAGTTGCTGAATTCAAAAGTGCAGTAAATGATGGAAGTAAAACCTGTATGAGAATAAATTGAATGCTTAGTGAATGCTTAGTTGAAGACAACATATTTAGTGTTCAAACCAGAATAATATATAAACAAATAGTTAATTAGTTAAAAATAGTATATTGTTTTTATTTGTTTCCTAGTACAATTTGATAGCTTACTAGTAAACTTGACTATCACTAAGTGTTGTATCTTTTATTCTTGATGAATGTATTTTATTCTCCTTATGTACTGAGAGCATATACATCTAAGACAAATTCCTTGTGTGTCCACTCACATTTGGCCAATAAAGAATTCTATTCTATTCTATTCTATTCTATTCTATTCTATTCTATTCTATTCTATTCTATTCTATTCTATTCTATTCTGTATTATTTAAAAAGGTAAATAAAAACAATTAAACTCATTTCAGACACATTTTTTTCCTGGTTACAATGGTAAGCTGTGCCAAATTACACTGGTCAGATTGTGAAACATTTCGATTATCCTTAGTCAAAATTCTTATTCAAATCCCTCCTAACTCTTCACTTCACTTAAGCTTGGACCAAGTATTCTACACCCCCTTTTCCAACTACTTATGGTTGTTAACTTGGTTACCTCAAGTAGAAACTGGCATAAATGAAAATGAAATGAACTTGATGATGGATCTGAGATTATGGCAACTGATTTTCCATCCCCTTCTTCTTAGGGTAGGCTTATGATAGGTGGAGTGAACTATGTCAAATCGCAATGATTTGCTAATTGCACAATGAGCGACTATATCCCTTGAAGAATAGTTCCTAGTTAAACCTCCACTCCAGAATTCAATGTTAAGAATTAAGAAACTGGGGGTGGGGGGTGGGGGGTGGGGGGTGGGAACAGGGTTTTTTAATGGAAAGAAAAAACAAGAAGAGAAAGATAAAAGATGGGACAAATAGAACTCTGCTACTATAGATAACAGTTTCTCTAAAGAACGTATTACTGAGATAATTTGAAATAAGGTCTTTTAACAGAAACTATTCTTTGATACGTCCTTGGACTTAGGTTCTTCACTTATTGTTGAGTTTATTTTTAAAATATGAGAGTTAAACTGAAAGAAAGGGATTCATGTGTACAAATACATCTAGATATTCCCTCTTGAGCAAGCTCTTTATTCCAGCGGTGAATTTCTCTTTTTCAATGAACCAAGGTCATTTCCATTACTGTCCATGATTTTACCCCAATTTATTGCTACTGTGGCACATTTGTGGCCAAATTCCACTGTTATATCTGTGCTAAAAATTCTTACAAGGTTTGTCAATGACTGGATTTCGATTTCTGGTTTTCAATAAAGTTTCATATCATCCATATAAAGCCAATGTGAAATTTTATTAGCTTTTTTTTTTTTTTTTGCTGTTTGATAGCCAAGTTTTGTTTTCTTCAATATCTTCAACATCACTGAAAGTGGGCTCATAGCAATGACGAATAATATGGGTGATGATGAGTCACCTTGGAAGATGCTTCTCCTCATGTTGACAAGCCCTTAGTTTTCATTTCCAACCAACAAATTCTGCCTTCCATTGCTTCATTATTTTTGCTGTAAACATTCTAGTGTTTTTACATATTCTAGTTGTTTCCAAACAATTGATGATCCAAGAGTGTGATAATGAATCAAATACCTTTTTATAATCAGTTCAGACCAGGGGCGAAATGCTTCCGGTTCAGACCGGATCGCCCAATCCGATAGCGATGGTGGCGGGTGGTTCGGAGAATCAGTAGCAAAAATCCACACACACACACCATGCCCAGCTGAGGCACACGATCATCAGAGGCTTTTTTTAAAAAACTTTTAAAAGCATTTTTCCTACAACCTCTTCGGCTGAAGAGGTTGCAGAAAAAAATGCTTTTAAAAGCCTCTGATGATCCCAGCTGAGTTGCCTGATCATCAGAGGCTTTTAAAAGCATTTTTTTCTGCAACCTCTTAAGGTTGTAGAAAAAAATGCTTTTAAAAGTAAAAAAAAAAAAGTTGGCCACGCCCACCCAGTCACATTAACCCCCCCACCCCTCCCACCAAGCCAGGCCCACAGAACTGATAGTAACAAATTGTACATTTCACCACTGGTCCAGACCATATGTAATTTGGGGGGAGGATTTTGAAATTTTCCAAAGCCCATTTTATCAATCAGAAGTCAATCTTTTATACCTCTGTTTTTCTTTTTATTTCCTTTCTGTACTACTGTCCTCCTTTCTGCAGTCAAGTCTTCATGGCCCTTCTAAACAACAGCAGAGCAGGAGTTATCCTGATTTTGGCAGAGAACCTCATTTCAGAGGGCAGGCACTGCTACGGAGAAGGCATGCTTCCCAATAGATGGCATTCTTTAATTGATGGAACCCGGAGCACGCCAGCCCTGCCAGTTTGAACTGTCAAGGTGAATGCTATGGGAGACAGGTGGTATTTCAAGTAACCAGGCCCTTGACAGTCTTGTGTGGACTCCATTTGTGTTAACTACAGTCAGGTTCACAAAGCTGCCCAAAGAAGTAGTACTGTACTGGCATAATCAGTTTTGCCATAAAACACTGCTGCTGATGCTGCTACTGCTCAAAATGCAGTGAGATGCAGCAAAACCTCTTCAAAATGTTTGTACTGAAGAGCCACCAAATGAGAGTTCAGCCGCAATTCATTGTACTGCATTATCAGCTTACCTGGAAAAAACCCGTTGAATAGACTTTTTAATTGAGCAGTAATTGAGCCTACCCAATTAACTGAGAGGTTAGATCATGCAGGATAGTCTTGTTTTATATATAGGACTAAATGTTTTAGCTAAAAAAGGTGAGTATTTTCTTCTACAAGAGCCTTTTTAGTTTACAAATTGTGCTAGAGCTAGGAAACACAGAGCAATGAATCTTTTGTGAATCTCGGCTTGAATTCATCCTATTCATCATTCCTGCAGTCAATGACAGGCTTTATCTGCAGAACTATTTCCAGAATCCCTTCCAAGTAGTTTGTAAGAACAACTACAAACATCAAGTAGGATCCAAGAAAGATACTCAGTGAGAAGCCAACTTAAGAGTCTTTTTGAAGAATTAGATCAGGGAGGAAATCCCAAGAAAAACTAAGAGTCTATCCTGAATCTTTCTTCTGCAATATGGCTGATGATGGGGTAATTGGCCATGGAAGAGTAACACAATACCCCAAGTTCATACCTTACCTGAAAGCTCCCTTAAATTGGTCTTGATTCACGGTGGTACAAAGTGTATAATTCTACGGGAGTTTCTTTGGCAACAGTAGGGAAGTGTTTTACTGCTGCATTCTTCTGTGGATTGTTTTTGCTTTTTACTTCTCAGTATAATCTCAGCCTCAGTAAAACACTAATACTTCCCCATCTAATACTAAGCAATACGGATTCTTTTTTTTTTTTTTTTCCAGCTTAGTCAAGTTAGCAAAATGCCGTTCCCTGCTTGTTGGAGTTGATTCATTATTCCTAGAATTAGCATTATGCTTTTTTTTTTTTTAATTTGATTTATATGCCGCCCTTCTCCGGAGACTCAGGGCGGCTTACAGTGCGTTAAGCAATAGCCTTCATTCTTTTGTATATTTATACAAAGTCAGCTTATTGCCCCCACAAACTGGGTCCTCATTTAACCTACCTTAGAAAGGATGGAAGGCTGAGACAACCTTGAGCCTGGTAAGATTCGAATCTGCAGTAATTGCAGGCAGCTGTGTTAATAACAGGGTGCTTTAAACCACTGTACTACCAAGGCTTTGAATCGTGTTATCCAAGGGACAATATACTTGGGTGCATCTTGCAGGGTGGAAGAGATTGGAAATGGCTGATTTGTCCAATTCTTAAGGAGGGGACTTCCAACTGAGAGACCGAACCAGTGAGTGTCTCTCTCGGACAGGCAAGTTTGGATGCCAGTTCTGAATTTAATTTAATTTAATTTCCAATTTATATACCGCCCTTCTCCCTGAGGACTCAGGGCGGTGTACAGCCAAGATAAAAAACATAGAATACAAATATTAAAACATTTAAAAATATATATAAATTTTGGCCCAAATTTAAGAATCACAAACTAATTAAAAGAATTTAAAAATTTCTTCTAAGCCAACCCGGCTTGCTGAAAAAGAATGTTGTTTCTCATCTCTTGCTCTCCTGGGGGAGGGGGGGATTTAGGAGAACGCATCGTGGGGCAATTCAAAGTTCAAACCTAAAGCAAGACACGACCCATTGCAATTCACTTGTCTCTCTCTTGAGTTATTCCGCATTGAATTGTCCCATGGTCAGTTGTCCACAGTAAATCAGCCGGGCAAGCCGACCAAGGTGAGTTGAACCATCCCGCTCCTTGGGATGACTGCTGCAATCAATGAGAAGAGATGTAATAACTTCTTAAATTCTTCAGATCAGAAGATGCCATTTCATTGTGCCTTTGATACTGAAAATAAGATTTTTTTAAAAAAAAAAAAAACAACTTTATTTAAATTTTGAGAGAGGATGAAATACAAAATTACAGCAAAAAAGGGGGAAGGGAATCAAAAGGGGGGAAAGTAAAAAAAAAAAGGAGGGAAAGGGGGAAAAGGGAGGGACAGGGATAAACAAAAAATATTAAAAAAAGATTTCTGACTTTCACCAGTACAGATACAAATATGTAATCAAGCATTCTCTTACTCAAAGATAAACATAACATAACCAATATCTAAGTTATGGCGAACCTATGACACATGCGCCACAGGTGGCACGCGGAGCCATATCGGTGGGCACGCGAGTGTTGCCATAGCTCAGCTCCAGTGGGACCAGAAGTCAGCAAACGGGCAATTTCTGGCCTCCGGAAGGCCTTGGGGGGGGGTATTTTCGCCCTTCCCATGCCCCTAGAAAGGCTCTGGAGCCAAAGGAGGGCGAAAAACGGGCCTACCGGGCCCACCATGCTATCATATGCCAAAAGCTGGGGGAGTGCGGGGGGTAGCATGCGCATGCATGGGGGCAGAGTGCATTGAATTATGGGTGTGGGCATGAGCACGCACAACCCCCCCCCCACTGGGCTCTCCCTGCTTTTGGCACGCGACGGCAAAAAGGTTAGCCATCGTTATGATATTTCTACAATCTGAAAATAAGAAATATTTTCTTGAAAAGAAACAGAGTTCACATTCTTGATTTATAATCTCACCTAACAGAGGATGTTAGATGAGCTCTGTTGTATGGTTATAGGGGATGTAAGTTTCTTAAGCATCTTGGCTGCATTATTTTAATGTTACAACCACTGGTTGTTTTTCTTTTAATTTGGATTACTACATTCTTTTATTTTCTTAATCAGAGTCAGATATGCAGCCATATTAAATTGTTTAATAATTTTAAAAAATTCTTCAGTTCAGTCCCAGTCAAACTTTAACCATTATACTGCATATAATTGATCTTGAAGATTTCTACTGAAAGAGGATTAGAATAACAGAATAACCGAGTTGGAAGGGACCTTGGAGGTCTTCTAGTCTAACTCTCTGCTTAAACAGGAGACTCTATACCAGTGATGGTGAACCTTTTCAGCACTGAGTACCCAAACTAGAACATGCATGCATGCACACATTTGAAACCCGAAAATAGCTGGCCAGTGGACATGCCTGGTTTTTGGCCGCTTTTTGGCTGTTTTTCGGGCTGTTTTCAGGCTGTTTTTTGGGGCCATTTTTGGCCTGGAAACGGCCTGGAAAATGGCCTGTTTTGGGGGCATTTTTCAGGCCATTTTCTGGTGCTCCAGCACCCGCAAAGAGCAGCTGAGAAGAGCAACTGGCGATGGCGTGTGTGCCCACAGAGAGAGCTCTGTGTGCCACTTCTGGCACATGTGCCAGAGATTTGCCATCATGGCCCTATACCATTCTGGACAAATGGCTGCCCAATCCCTTCTTAAAAACCTCCAGTGTTGGAGCATTCACTACTTCTGAAGGCAAGCTATTCCTATTTATAATATTGGATTTATTGGAATATCTAAAGTTGGAATTAGAAGAAGCAGATCTCTTCACTTACCACTAGTCAAAATTCAAAGTCAGATGCCTGGGACAGATCCAACATTCCTTTATTGGCTGTCTCCATCTGAAATAAAGCTATTCGTTCTTGCAGGTGGCATAAAAATGGATGAAGTCATTCCAGAGAAATGTCCTCAGGACTAAGACGCAACATGATTTAAGCTCATTCTTTAGAGGAATAGAAGCATGGGAAGGCTGATTCCACAGCTCAGGCAACCATGGATTTACTACATGCCCAGAGGCAAAAGTCATATTCATTTTATTAGAAATGCGAAAACTCATTGGCACTAGAAAGCACTGCTACAAAAGTTCAAATCTTAAATCAAATGTTACTTCGAATAATGTCATTAAGTGTCAGGGCTGAAATGTTGCAGAGATCTGTTAACCTGAATTATCTACGGTTGCCCTGGCAAAGGAGCAGGGGAAATAGAAACCATGAACGGCTCAAAAATGGAGAATAGAAACATGCCTTTTCTCACATCCTGAGTTACAAATCGCTCCCAAAATATGTCGCTATATTCCGTCTTTGAGCTAGGTTTTGCCTTGTTGAATGCTTGAAGAGGAGACAGGTCAACTCTGGCTATTCTAGGTCCCTTGGAAAGAGAATCATGTACTTGCATGATAGGAAAAAAAAGAAATAAATGCCATTTGGTAAATATCATACTCTGCCATGTGTCCTGAAGAGAGATCCTATATGAGACTTTCAGATGAGAGGAACTGCCATCACATTTGTTTTGGCTAGGCACAGATGCTGATCTTCCAGAAATCTTATAGATCCAGAGTGCACATAGCATGCTGAATTGCTGAACCAACTTTTTCTTACCGTGCCTCGGGTCAGTGGTTTTTCAACATTGGCAATTTTAAGGTCAGAGGACTTCAACTGCCAAAATTGGCAAGCATTTCAGATGCTAGATATCAACATACTGTACCTCCCTCCCCAAACACTGTTCCCCTGAGATTTTCAAAATCTCCAGAAATCTGGAGTTCTTGCCGTAGATCATACAAGATGATGGCCTTCTTATTTGATTGATTGATTGAGGAGATAACGCACCCCAATTTTTATACTCTAAGTAGTGTATAACTGGGTAAAAATAAAGAATAATAACAGAAAGAAAGCTATACGCTTAATAAACTCCCCAGCCCTTCCTATAGCCATCAGGTACATTCAATCCTGGTTTAAAAACACGGTGAGAATTGTGTTGTTTTCACAGCTTTATGACATGCCAGGAGAAAAATTGTTGCTCAAACATCCAGAAGATGTTCCAAAGAAGAAAGGCTACAAGAGAGAAAGCTTGCCAATTGGTCCATATTCCCTTCACCCTACTTAGAGACCTTCTCGTGTAAGATCTCACGAAATCCCATTCAAAAGCAGCAGACTGTTAGTATCCTTGAACGTAATGTTGTAGAGAGAGAACTTTAAAAAAAAAAATACAGGGACACCATCTTCTCAAATCTCATCTACATATATAGGTGTGTGGTTTAGGGGTGGGGAATTTTTGGTGGGTGGGGGTGTGTCTGGGGATTGGCATGTGTGTTGGGCTTGATTTCTGGGTGTTATGTGAATTTCGTTGTATGGGTATACTACAGGGATGGGTTCTACTTACCTTTACTACCAGTTGGCATTCCACCAGTTTTACTACCGGTTCTTGTGAACCGGTCCAAACTGGGGGCAACCCACCACTGGTATACTGTGTATATACATACAATGACAATAAACTTTATATATATATATATAAATATATATAAATAAAAGATATATATATCTTTTCTCACTATATATATATATATATATATATATATATATATATATATATATATATATATATGTAGGTCTTTGGTTATTCGGGTCTTCTCCCACGTAAAATTGGAAGTGTCTTGGCGACGTTTCGACGAAGTCTCATTCGTCATCTTCAGGCTGGTGTTCTCGGCTTCGTGCTTCCAGGAGCAATGTGAGATCTCAGCTGTCTCTTCCTTTTAACTGCTAGTGGGGGTGTGAGCTGATTGGGTGGGGACTTGGCTGTGTTCTGATTGGGTGGAGGTGTGTTCTGATTGGTTAGGGGCTTGGCTGTGCTCTGATTGGATGGGGGGTTGGTTGTGCTCTGATTGGCTGGGTGTGTGTTCTGTTTGGGTGGGGGCTTGGTTGTGCTCAGCTTAGTCTGAGTTGCAGGGGGATTTGAGCTGGTGAGCTGCGTTGTTGTTGTTTGGCTTCGTGTTTGTGGCCGTGCGAGCTCTTCATGGTGGGTGTCAGTTTGCAGTCGCTCCCAAAAGCATCCCCACTGAAACCATTATATGCGGAGTTGAAACCAGCCTGACCAAAATCAACCCCGACGACGCAAACAGAATCAGACTCGAAATCACCAATATCCTCTGCACCAGCAAGCCACCCAAAAGTAACTTACCCAAAGAGGAACAGACAGCACTACTTAACCTGAAAGAAGACACCAGCATAATAATCCTACCAGCAGACAAGGGCAATGCCACGGTGGTTATGAACACATCTGACTACCAAACCAAATTAACCAACCTACTCCAAGACTCCATATACAAATCCCTAAACACAGACCCCACCACCTACCTGGAAAAAACCACCAGATCCAAAATAAAAGCCTCCCCCATCAGCGAAGAGATTCAGCAAAGAATCATTCCCAGAGAGAAATCATCCAGATGCCCTAAGCTTTATGGTCTCCCCAAGATACACAAAGAAGGAACCCCACTTAGACCCATAGTCAGCTCCATAGGCTCACCTCTACAAAACCTAGCCAAATTTCTCGCCAAACAACTACAGCCCTATGCAGAATCCATCACCTCGTACGTAAAAAACTCATTCCAGTTCATAGACATCATAAAGCAACAAAACTTACAGCCCAGTGACCTACTCGTGAGCTTCGATGTCATATCCCTCTTCACCCAAGTACCAATCAAAGAAGCCTTGACAGTTATCCAAAACAAATATAACCCCCCCAAGCACATCTTAGATCTGACCAACCACTGCCTATCCAACACATACTTCATCTACAATGGACAGAAATACAAACAAAGAGAAGGAGCACCCATGGGATCACCCCTCTCACCTGTCATTGCCAACCTCTATATGGAATACTTTGAAACCCAAGCTCTAGAAAAATCTGATCATAAACCCAAACTCTGGCTCAGATATGTGGACGACACCTTCATAATCTGGCCTCATGGGAAAGAAAAACTGGACAACTTCCTCACACACCTCAATAGCCTACATCCCAAAATACAGTTCACCATGGAAACAGAAGCGAACAACCAACTTCCCTTCCTGGATGTCTTAGTCTACAGAAAATCCAATGGCTCCCTAGGACACACTATCTACCAGAAGAAAACACACACAAACCGCTATCTGCACGCACTCTCACACCACCACCCTGCCCAGATCAACTCTGTAGCCAAGACACTCATTTCCAGAACAAAACGCTTAGCTGACGAACAACACCTAAAAACCGAACTACACACTCTTACTAATGTACTAACATCCAATGGATTCCAAAGAAATAAGATCACCAACCTAATCCAAAAAGAAACCCCCACTAAAATCCAAGACAGAGAACAAGAAAACGGCAAAGCCCTCCTCCCATACATAAAAGGCACCACAGACAGAATAAGCAAAATCCTCCACAAACATAACATCAAGACAGCATTCTGCACAAACCGAAAAATATCCACCATCCTAAGGAACCCCAAAGACAAAATTGAGTTAGAAAATCAAGGAGTATATGAAATCCCATGCACCGCCTGCCCCACTACATACATCGGACAAACCAACAGACGAATAAGTGCACGCATAGAAGAACACAAGAACTCAGTCAGAAAAGAGGAACCAACTTCTTCCCTGGTCCAACACCTTAAAGCCACAGGACATGATATTGACTTTAAAAAGACCAGAACTATCGCCAAAACTGAACACTTTAACAACAGAATAATCAGAGAAGCCATCGAGATAGAAAAATGCCCACACAGCATGAACAAACGAGACGATACCTCCCGCCTACCAGCCATTTGGAAACCCGCCCTTATTGATAAACGAGTCCCTAACACAAAGAATGACACCAGACCCACACTCACGAAAACCACACAGGATGTCACCACCACACATCCACGAAAAAAGCAAATTCAAACCCACACCGATGATGAGGCACGACCACAAACCAGAAGCCAGACCACAGCTGCATCATTAGCCACTTTAAACCCCTCCAATCCATACATGAAGCAGACTGACACCCACCATGAAGAGCTCGCACGGCCACAAACACGAAGCCAAACAACAACAACGCAGCTCACCAGCTCAAATCCCCCTGCAACTCAGACTAAGCTGAGCACAACCAAGCCCCCACCCAAACAGAACACACACCCAGCCAATCAGAGCACAACCAACCCCCCATCCAATCAGAGCACAGCCAAGCCCCTAACCAATCAGAACACACCTCCACCCAATCAGAACACAGCCAAGTCCCCACCCAATCAGCTCACACCCCCACTAGCAGTTAAAAGGAAGAGACAGCTGAGATCTCACATTGCTCCTGGAAGCACGAAGCCAAGAACACCAGCCTGAAGATGACGAATGAGACTTCGTCGAAACGTCGCCAAGACACTTCCAATTTTACGTGGGAGAAGACCCGAATAACCAAAGACCTACATACAAACACCCGCGAAAACCTGAGAATATATATATATATATATATGCATATTCTTTCTAGCCAGGTTTTACCTACGTAAACTCAGTTGTTCTGGAGCCTAAGTTGTGTGAAATCTCATTCATCATCTTTTAGGCTGTTGCAGTTTGTCAACAGAGAGAAAAGAAGCCTAAAAGATGATGAATGAGATTTCACACAACTTAGGCTCCAGAACAACTGAGTTTACGTAGGTAAAACCTGGCTAGAAAGAATATGCACATAGAAGCCTACGAAAAAGAAAAAGACACATTGTACCTTTACAGGGGGAGTTTCTGAGAAGTGGGTGTGGCTCACTGACGAAGCCATAAATAGGCAGAAATAGCTATCTGAGCCTCCCAGAGAGCAACAGAGAGTTGCAGTTTGTCAACAGAGAGAAAAGAAGCCTAAAAGATGATGAATGAGATTTCACACAACTTAGGCTCCAGAACAACTGAGTTTACGTAGGTAAAACCTGGCTAGAAAGAATATGCACATAGAAGCCTACGAAAAAGAAAAAGACACATTGTACCTTTACAGGGGGAGTTTCTGAGAAGTGGGTGTGGCTCACTGACGAAGCCATAAATAGGCAGAAATAGCTATCTGAGCCTCCCAGAGAGCAACAGAGAGTTGCAGTTTGTCAACAGAGAGAAAAGAAGCCTAAAAGATGATGAATGAGATTTCACACAACTTAGGCTCCAGAACAACTGAGTTTACGTAGGTAAAACCTGGCTAGAAAGAATATGCACATAGAAGCCTACGAAAAAGAAAAAGACATATATATATATATATATATATATATATATATATATATATATATATATATATACATACATACATACATACATACATACATACATACATATATATATATATATATATATATATATATATATATATATATATTGCCAAACTTCCTTTAAAAACTCGAGAAGCCCGGTATTAATTTTTTTATGCTTGTATTATAATCATGCTCCTTCTCATCATGCTGCCTTAAAAATAATTCACAAAATGCAATCCATCCCAAAAGGCACTTCCAGATGGTAGCTGGGGCTCCAGCATTTTAAGCATGTAATTCTGCCATACTGATTTTGTTTTGTTTCCAGGCTCAGTTTAAAAGAGTACAGACAGCGACACCACAGGAGTAATAAAACTCTCCTTTCTCTGGAGTAATACAATCAGCGACATTAATACCAAAGGCCAATTCTCATTTCATGTGCCCGCACTAGATTTGATGCTTGAGGTTGCGCAAATATAATGGATTGTTTTAACTGCTTTTCTACCTTAAACTATCTGTGCAGCAATAAAGGCACAGTGGCCCAATCAAATGCATTAAAAGCACAGGGAGAACAGTGACATCCAAACTTTGCATGCCAATCCTAATATCTCAGCATATATCATGACGCAGAGATGACTGCAGGCAAGTCCGTGTTTCAGGTGTTTCGTGAGCATGGAACTGTAGGGTGGATTGGGGTATACTGTATATTTGCTGGTGGTATTTGCACAGACTTCATCAATTCAGTCCAAACCATCTCTGACTCAGTTAATCTCTGGTGCTGCTTCCAATTCTTTCCCTGCTTTATCTCTAGAGTGAATATTGAATTCAGGAGATGAGGTGCCAAACCTCCCGTTTTAAGAGACTGAGACAAATTATTAATAAATGAAGCTCTGCACCTGCCTATAACACTCTATCAAGGGTGGGAAAACTGCAGGCCCCCTGTGACCCTATCATCCTCCCACTCCTCTAAAACAGTCCCAGGTCTCAGAACTATAATTTGGTGGCCAAATACAAAAATTCAGCAATGCCATTTCTGATGTTTTCAGTGGTGGGGGAAAAAAACCAAGGAAAATAGTTTTATTCAGCCGACACTTGACTCCATACAGCTATTTTTTTTCACCTTCTGCCCAAAATCCAGCTCTCTGCAAAAGGTTGAATGTTTTATAGCCTTGTTCTCACTGGCTATGTCACTTAATACGGTGGCTGTATTAATAAACTAGCATCCAAAGTTGCAACAAAAAGGCTGCAAGTACAGAAGGCCTGCCAGCAGACCTTGCAGATTTTGGATGCTGGTTTATTAATATAGTCCCTGGATACAGAAATGAAACCAGCTTCTGGGATATATCCTAAATAAATGGACCCTTTGTTGAGCTTTATCCAAAATATCACTGGGCATCATATTGATAATATCTACCTATCTATCTACTTACCTACCCACCTATTTATCTATCATCTATTTATTTATTTATTTATTTATTTATTTATTTATTTATTTATCTATCTATCTATCTATCTATTTATCATCTATCTATCTATCTACCTGTTTATCTATTCTCTATTGATTTATCTATATCATATATTTATGTATCTATATAATAATAATAATAATAATAATAATTTTATTTTATTTCTCAGGGCGGTGTACAGCCTATTTAAAAACACAAGACAAAACAGCAATTAAAATTTAAAATGATTAAATAAATTTGGCTTAATTAAAACCCCAGAAATTTAAAATACCCCAATTTAAAACTATTATGTTGATAGCCCGGCCTGGCGGAACAACAGGGTCTTCAGTGCGCAGCGAAACACCCGGAGGTCAGAGATCTTACGTATATCATCTACCTATCTATCCATCATCTATCTATCTATCTATCTATCTATCTATCTATCTATCTATCTATCTATCTACTTATTTATCTATCATCTATTTATTTATTTATTTATTTATTTATTTATCTATCTATCTATCATCTATCTATATTTGTATCTATCTATCATATATCTATCTACCTGTTTATCTATCATCTATCTATCTATCTATCTATCTATCTATCTATCTATCTATCAGTATCTATCTTTCTATCATATTGATATACCAAATGCTGAACCCCAATGGCTTCATGCAAAACAGGAGGGAAGAGAGCATTGAGACCTGAGGCACCCCACAAGTGAAGGGCCATGAGTTTGACCCCTTTCCCTATCAATCCTAACTGGAACTAGCTGCAAATAAAGTAGGAGAACCACCATAATAAAGTGTCCCCGATTCCTTACAGTTTGTAGTCATTTGTAAGATGCTTTTGCTGCATTTATGGAATTATGCCATGTGCTTTAATGTTTGATTGCCCTTCATTTGATTTTAGACCATACTTGAGCATTTATATTTCATTTCTAGTTTGAGTGTTACTAATTTTGATTAGTGTGAAGCTTCATATTCTATCTTGACTGGTAAACTGCCTTTGGAATTTCTTTATAAAGATGGAAAGGCAGAATAAAAATGTCCTCAACGAACAAATGGCAATTATATACACAAAGGGAAAGATTACAGAGCTAAGAGCAATACAAGACGGCATCATTTTACAATTCCCCAATCATATCAATTTTAAAAAATCTCTACCACACAAAATAATACAGTGGAGACAAAGGTAGCAAAAAGAAATTAAATTCTGCTTTTTTCTTTTTTTTTACAAAGTTAGTAATTTGGGGGTGGGGAATCATTTAATCCCACTGCAGGGTTATAGCTTGTTTGTCAGACCAAAGGAACATGATTCGGAGGCAAGCGGCCAGCACCTTTGTGCTCAAAGGAAAGCTGCCAGCACCTTTGAACTTATCAAGCTGGCACAAGGCATCACCACATGAGCGCTGGCAAGGGCAGCTCATGCTGGATTGCATTTCAATGAGACTCCAAATTGCACAGCAGTTGGTTGATGATGGAGCAGGCAAACTGAATTACTGGTGAAGAGCAGGTGCAACCTCCAGAGTCTGTCCAAATGATCTGGATTAGCTTTGATAGTTAAATGAGACAGCTAAGGCCTTACATAAAGATGAATCACTGAGGCAGACAGAACTGGGTCCTTCACAGGCAAATTGATTGTATCATCTTGCCAGTTATTCCTTTTGCTAGGAGTTGGGTTCTTCTGTTAAGCAAAGAAGATGGATAGGTAAATGATCTTGAATAACTCACAACATCGTTCCTCAATGGTGCTTCATTAAGTCATAAGATATTGGCTTCCTTAAGGCTCTTTCGGTATTTTGTTCAAAGCACTTCTTTCCAGCCTCTTGGTATATTAAAATAACCGAAGCAGTCCTTGTGCTAAAGGTTTGTGTTAAACAAACCATTGTCACTTCTTCAATAAAGCTATTGGGTTTTTATATTGTTTTTAGACAAAGCACCCAAAGCAGTTCATGTCTTTATAGTAGTGGCATTCTCCCCTGGCATGGTATTCTCATCGTCCCTAGGCAGCATAATCATAACATTAAAGAAAAAAAGAAAGAAAAAAGCAAAGGGGAAGGGAACAGGAACAAATGCAAGTATCACTGCTGTCTACTATTTCAGAATGAAATATCATCATGACCAAATAGCCTATCCCCAAGAATGGCAGCTACCATCATTCTGAGCCATTTTCTTCTCCCTGACATTATCGTTAGAATTTATCTAACACATTTTCTTCAAATTCCAAGCATCACATATTTTATTTTTAGAGTAATATTTGACAATTGCCCCTTGAGGCCAGAATCATTACTCTGATTTTATGAGTCAGGGAGAAGGTGCTGCAGCAAATGGGCTACAGCTTTAGAAGGATTTCAACTGAGTTGAATTCTTCTCCATTCACATGGCTCTGTTTTTCTGTCTGTCTGTCTGTCTGTCTGTCTGTCTGTCTGTCTGTCTGTCTGTCTATCTATCTATCTCTATCTTTGGCTATATCTATATCTATTTCTATCTCTATCTCTCTAACTATCAATCTCTATCTCTCTCTATATCCATCTATGTATCTCTCTCTCTCTTTCTATCTATCTATCTATCTATCTATCTATCTCTTTGTCTATATCTATATCTATGTTTCTATCTCTCTATCTATATCTATCCATCCATCCATCCATCTATGTATCTTTATATCTATCTATCTATCTGTCTGTCTGTCTATCTATCTATCTATCTATCTATCTATCTATCTATCTATCTATCTATTTACCTACCAACCTACCAACCTTTTTTCTTTCTTTCTTTCTTTCTTTCTTTCTTTCTTTCTTTCTTTCTTTCTATCTAACATACAGACTGATTCAGTCTAAAAAGGCATATAACTATACACGTGTAAGCAATTATAATGATCCATATTATTATGGATAATAATATTATTATCCATAATATTAATATCCACATATTAAACATAAGAAACACCTCCCAGGTTTGGTCCTGACAACATAATCAGTCTCCAAATGGACCTGGGGAGGGAGGGGTATTAATTTTTTTCCCTTCTTATAGATTTATTTTATGTGAATTAGTATAATATATGTAGGGTTTTTCCTTCATTGTATAAAAACTACTGCATGTTTTGTTGATGGCTTTGTAGTGACATGGTTGTACTTGGTTATTTTAATATAATAAAAAAATAAAAGCTATAACACTTTAGGATTCCATTGATAGGATTCAGTTGTGATTTGGATGTGTTGTGACTCCGACCCCTGAGCCCGTCTTATTGGAGGGAGAAGGCTCCGAAAGTGAAGGAGAGGAGTTGGCCAGGCCTCCCTCTCCAGGACCCTCCTCTCTGGCAATGCCTCAGGTGTCTCCCGAAGGAGAAGAGATTGGCCAGGAGCCAGGTATCACCGAGCAGTCACAGTCAGACAGTGACGGAGATAAGTCTTGGCTGGATCCACGCCAGCGTCGGAGAGACAAGCGCACGCAACAGAAAAGGAGGCGTGCCAGAGATTAAGCTGAGTCATTGGACCACATCCCACGGGGCATAAAAGGGGGTATGGTGGCCATTCAGGCTCTGTGACGGACAAAACTAAACAACTAGCGAGTCTCATTGTATCTCTGAAACTACATTATCTGCCTGCCTTGGATTTAATATGGACTGGACTTGACAATTCTGTGGCTTTGTGTATTTGTTTTGGTTTATCTGACAGAGAAGGAACACCTCCCTCTGTGAGTAAAGTTCTTGGCAAGCAGCAACTGGGTTGCTGCCAATCCTGTTATCGAAGGAATTTATTGTCTGCAAGTTTTATTTAACCCCTGGCTGACTGTTTGTGTGCGTGTGTGAGATGGGGACAGAACAGGATGTTCATTTATTCATGAGTTCTATAATACACGTAGTTATGCAGCTGAGAAATGTCAGAGTAACTAATGGTGGTGGCGAATAGGTTATGAAGTAGAAAAGGAATGGCTGTTATAAATTTACAAAGCAGACTAGGGATGTCCCAAAGAGACAACTGGATTTTCTAATTTTTCTTTGAAGACATTTTAGTTCTCATCCAAGAAGCTTCTTCAGCTCTCAGACTAAGAATGGTGTAGACTTTCTAGAAATCTACAACATAGGACCTCAAAGTGGGAGTCCTGTATTTCATTTTGTAATGAAAAGTGACCTTGTTCCAACTTGCATGCCGAATGGACTGCACTATGTAATATAACCCCAGTCTAAACATGTAAGATGAAACTAAGTGTAACTATGTCACTTGTTGTCTTCAAGGATACTATGAGGGTTAAAATTTTGAAATCATATTATCCTATTGGAAGCTGAGAAAAACAAAGTTCGCTATAGTTTTGCATGATCATTTAAGAATAAGAAGAAACTTGTAATACTTTTTCAGTGTAATTTGAGGGAGTATAGACTTTAAGGATAACTATTTTGCAACAAGAATAGATCAGCAGTGGTATTCAACTGGTTCAGACTAGTTTGGGCGAACCGGCACTATGCTGTCCTATTTAGGCACGTTTTTGAGGCCGGGCACATGCGCGGAAGTCACACATGTGAGCAAAGCGCATGCACAGAAGGCCAGGCGCATGCACGGAAGACACGCACATGTGTGGCGAACCAGTGGTAACAAAATGTGAAATCCACTGCTGGAATAGATGTTTACTACATACTATGCTACATGGTATAAATATAAGCTGAAAACTCCCCATGGTGCATCATCTTAAGCAGTAGGCCTTGACATCTATCAATAAACAGTAGTAGCTCCACTTATCCTCTTGTCTTAATTTCTTTCTAGTTTTCGCTTAACTTCTACAAGTATTTGCACATGATTTTAAACGTCACAATTTGCACTTGGCACATCGGATCCATATCAGTGGTGGGTTTCAAAAATTTTTACTAACGGTTCTGTGGGTGTGGCTTGGTGGGTGTGGCATGGCTTGGTGGGCATGGCTTGGTGGGCATGGCAGGGGAAGGATACTGTAAAATCTCCATTCCCACCACACTCCAGGGGAAGGTTACAGCAAAATCCCCATTTCCTCCCGATCAGCTGGGACTTGAGAGGCAGAGAATAGATGGGGGCGGGGCCAGTCAGAATTTTTACTACCAGTTCTCCAAACTACTCAAAATTTCCGCTACCAGTTCTCCAGAACTGGTCAGAACCTGCTGAAATCCACCTCTGATCCATATGATCTTGTATCTCACTTTGAGTGGCTGGAAAAACGGATATGAAAAAAAGGAGGGGAAATGATATATGCAGATTTACATAATTTGCTTAATTGCACATGTTAGCTATTCATTTGGCAAAATTTCATCCAAAGGCATGAGCCTACAGATTTTCCAACACGGTTCCAGCATCCAAACAGAATCGTTGTGCAACTATTATTTTTAAGAATGAATGATTGAGCATCGCTCTGCTTTTCTGAATTCCAATTGAGCTCAGCAGGAAAAAAAATATGACCACTGATTGAAAAGAAGGAGAAAAAAAAGCACAGCAAACCCTTTTTCCAAGACTTGAACAAAAGCAAATACAATTAGGCAGTTTTGAGTGAAAGTGCTAAAATTGAAACAAAAGAAATTAATGTATCGTGCACCAGAGTATGCAGAAATTATGATAGATACGTAGAAGCATGAAGCATAGCTTCCATCTCATCATCACAGCTCGGCATACATTCACACCTACTACCTATTTCAAATTTCCAAGCCTTTTACATTTTTCAAAATGCATTCCTACAGGACAATCTTTGTGTAAGGTATTATTACTTTTTTCATTCTCTTAAGGAGCCTGCAATTGAACGCATGGTGTCTGACAATAAACCATATTGAATCGAGACAGAATTCTTCTGGATGGGAGTGGGTTTGCAATTCCAACATTTTAGTGAGACTGAGCTGCCAACTGATCACGTACAGGCAGTCCTTGACTTATGACCGTGACTGAGGCCAAAATTTCTGTTGCTAACATTTAACATTTGTTAAGTGAGGTTTGCCCCATTTTACGACCTTTCTTGCCCCAGTTGTTTAGGGAATCACTGCAATAATCAAATTAGCAATGCAGTTGTTAAGTGAATCTGGCTTCCCCCATTGACTTTGCTTGTCAGAAGGTCACCAAAGGTAATTCCATGACCACCACCATCCCCTGGGACAGTGGAACCATCATAAACACATGCCAGTTGCAAAGTATCCGAATTTTGATCATGTGACCACAAAAACACTGCAGCAGTCATAAGTGTGAAAAAATGATCAGAAGTCACTTTTTTCAGTGCCATTATAATTTCAAACAGTCACTAAACGAATGGCTGTAAGTCAAGGACCAACTGTATACTGCTACATGGAACTTACCCAACGGTGGGTTTCAAAAATTTTTACTACCAGTTCTATGGGTGTGGCTTAGTTGGCGTGGCTTGGTGGGCGTGGCAGGGGAAGGATACTATAAAATCTCCATTCCCTCCCCACTCCAGGGGAAGGATATTGCAAAATCTCCATTTCCTCCCAATCAGCTGGGACTTGGGAGGCAGAGAATAGATGGGGCGGGGCCAGTCAGAATTTTTACTACCAGTTCTCCGAACGACTCAAAATTTCTGCTACTGGTTCTCCAGAACTGGTCAGAACCTGCTGAAACCCACCTCTGAACTTACCACTGTATGTCTTCTAGATTCTTTCACCTGTAATTGAGAAGTTTGTTAACTGTATCACACTGGATTCAATGTTAGGGGACAATTGGCACAGGGTAGGGCATGCCTGGCTTGCTCTGTAGGCCAGTAGGATAAATCAACGGTGATCTGTCCCCGTCTACACACACACAAACACAGCCAGCCGAGGGTTAAGAAAGTACTTGGCACGCACACAGGTCGTTATCTCAAACTTGGCAACAATATAAGCACCGTCTGCCGAGAACTTTACTGCAACAGATAACATAAAATTACATACGCATTGCAAATAGTCCAGCAAAACAATATCCCTTCGGCAGCTTCAGACGTTGTTCAAGTGACTAGCCAGAGTTAGTTTTTGTTCGTCACAGATTTTTACCAGCCACCACCCTCTCTTATATAGTCTCTGGGGTGTGGTCCAGTGACTCAGTTATAATCCCTAGCACGCCTCCTTAACTGCTGCAACCGTTTATCACGCCTTCATTGGCGTGCATCCAGGAACGACGGCTCTCCTTCCTCGCCCTCATCAGAGACACCTGGCTCCTGGCCAATCTCCCCTTCCTCGGCCGGCACCTGAGGCAGTGCCTGGAGAGGGAGGCCTGGCTGACTCCTCCCCCTCATGTTCGGAGCCTTCTTCCTCCGATGAGATAGGCTCAGAGGGCGGGGCCACAACAAACGGCTAATTCTTTGTTTTAGAGTCATACAGTAAACAGACAGGGCATGTTTTGAAAACGATGCCAAAGAACTGAATTGGATTTTGTCTGAGTACAGCTCCTCTCTCTTGCTCATTAAAGCAGTTTCTCCTTTTCTTCAGGTTCTGTGGAAGAGGCAGCTACTTGAATGCATCAACTTAGGAAAAAAGCTGCATGTCATAAATGTGGCTATTAATATGGCTGCATCGCCTGGGAGCTCATGCGGCTCTTGAAAGTCTGAAAAAAAGATGCAGCTGCTTTAATGATATAATTTTGGGAGACGCACAGGCATCTAAATGCTACTCTTAAAGTCACTGCATCTTTTTTAAAAAAAAAAAATTCTGAAAAAACCCTAGGCTGCTTTAATGAGCAGCAGAGAGGTTAGAATGGTCATGAAAGTGCCAAACGCTATTTCCAAGTTATTTCTCCTTTTTTTAAAATAATTTTTATTAAACAGGTTTTTTTAAAAAAACAAAAAAGAATCCTTTACGATTTTCTTCTTCTCAACAATTTCGCATCGGTAAACATTTCTTACCTATCCATTTTTTTCTCCCTTATTTCAATTTATCCTTTATACATATAATTCTAATATTGATTTATTTACATATATACATATAGATAACAGTGTACACAATTTCATTCCTACGATCTACATCTCTTCTGTTTCCTCTTGTTTGCTACTACATTTCCACTCCTATATCTTCCTCATTTATTCTTTCCTTGCCTTTTATCCCTCTCCTCTAACCATTCATACCATTTCTCCCACACTATATAATATTCTGTTTCCTCTTTTTCTTGTATTTCTTTTGTAAATTTCCAAGTCATTTCTTAAATATGCTCAGCCCTAATAAACATTTCATTTCAGTAGGGTTTTGGTAACTGTAAAATAATAATAATAATAATAATAATAATAATAATAATAATAATAATAATAAGAAGAAGAAGAAGAAGAAGAAGAAGAAGAAGAAGAAGAAGAAGAAGAAGAAGAAGAAGAAGAAGAAGAAGAAGAAGAAGAAGAACAACAACAACAACAACAACAACAACAACAACAACAACTCATTGCTTGGCCAAACAATTTGGTCAATGGAAAGACTAGACATTTAGAAGTTCCTTGACTTTTAATATTCATTCAGAGAAGTAGCTTTTTCACTGGCTACCCATACTGGATGTTGTAGAGGGAAGGAGAAGCACATTCAGATTTGCAAGATGCTGTTGCAGTAAAAGCAGTCCTGACCTACTGAATATGGCATTTGCTTCTTAGCCTGGTCTAATTTTTGGACTGACATTTGTAAAATAGACATGCAGGAAAATAACTATGCCACTGATGTGCAGGAAAGTGATGCACACCACCAGTGCCTCTGCATATTTTGAAAGTTTCTTTTTTTTTTCACTTTAGCTCCTCAGAATAGGAATGTGGCTCCTGAAGCCTTTTCAAACATTTGTGTTGCAAAATATTGGTTTTTTTGTCTCAATATAAATACAATGTGATATATCTCAAGGAATCAATATTTGCAGGTTGTGTTTAAAGGTTGATTCTATTGAAAGAGTATCCTTTTAGGGATGGAACATGTGTTTGTCCTGAGGATGAAGGGAAGGGCAAAAAAAAATATGTGTGTGCATTTATTTATTTTATTTTATTTATTTATGTGTGGTGTGAGGCTAATGGCAATCAGCATGTCCTCTTTCGGATTCTGAAATGTCAGCAGAAAGAAGGAAACATCTTCTTTCCATATTGAGAGGATGAAAACAAATGACAAGTTACCCTTTGTAAATTATTAAATGTTAAGGCTTCGTAATGTACATGAACACAGTGTGCTTTGTCGCTGCACTTTGAAAGGAAAGGACACCTTTTAGGCAAATATATGCATATTTTATATCCCAGGCTACACCAGTACCTTTCTCAAGCTGTTGAACCATTTTATACTTTATTATCATCTTTTTGGTTCAAGGAGCGGCGTACTAATTTAGGCTATGCATTTTGCTGTGGAGAAAGAGAGAGACAGAGACCGGGAGGGAGGGAAGGAGGGGGGGGGAAGAGAGAGAGAGAGAGAGAGAGAGAGGGAGGGAGGGAGGGAGGGAGGGAGGGAGAGAGAGAAATTCAATGGGAACAAAAATGTCTGCATTTTCTTTATGGTTTTGCTGCCATCTTGTGGCATCAAAGCTCTCACCAAAATACCTCAGCTATTTTGCACACCACTGCGATTTTACTATTCTTTGAAATGCAATGGATAAATCTTAGTTTTTTGCTGCAGGACCCCATGCTGCAAAGCCCAACAGATGAAGCCGAGAGACTTCTCCCCAAGGGCAAGCAAAGGCAGAATATTTATTTTTTTCTCATCTCTTGAGAATCAATAGGCCTTCCGGATGGTTAAATATAAATAAGCAGAAAGGAGCCGTACGAACTGCCTTTCCCCCTTCAGCACAGATATGCCGTCTAGTCCCCTACTTCTCTCCATTGCTTTAATTTGATACAATATTTGATGGAAAAAAAGATATTTACCCTTCGGATTTTCTACATCATACATTATAATGTAGATTATTTAGTCAGGCTTTTCATTGATTTCTATATTGTTTTAAAAACAAACAAACACCCTATTCTGTTCCAGAGAATGATCTATTTTATAAATTATAACAAGCTGGTAGTAAAGCTGCCTTCTCTTCTCAAGAGACTGGTTAAACCAAGGTTCTCCAAAATGGTCACTATCGAACCAAAAGATGGATGGGAGTATCCTTCACTGCTGTTGTTGCTGCAGCTGTTGTTGTTACTTATAGCACTGTCGGTTAAAGTTGCATTTATTACATTATTTCCATATGCTAAAAGATTTTTTGCGGGGGAGGGGGGTCAATGAACAATCTGAAACCTCATGAAGAGGTTAATGGGATGAAGAGTTTGGGGAACCCTAAGTTAAGCTAAGCAGTGCTGATGTCACAATGGCTAATGGGCAGTGAGCAGTGCTGAACATCTAAGGAACAAGGAATGAAAGCCATGTGACTCCAAAGCAGTGAAGGCAGTGGTGAAATCCAAATTTTTTTACTACTGGTTCTCTGGGCATGGCTTGGTGGGTGTTGCAAGGGAAAGATACTGCAAAATCTCCATTCCCACCCCACTCTGGGGCCAGCCAGATGTGGCATTTGCCAGTTCTCCGAACTACTCAAAATTTCCGCTACCAGTTCTCTGAACTACTCAAAATTTCCATTACCAGTTCTCCAGAACCTGTCAGAACCTGGTGGATTTCAGCCCTGAGTGAAGGAACAACTAGAAGGCTTCCAGATTGTGGCCTTTTACATCTTTGCTTCCTCTAATCATGCACAAGGAGGGGCTGCCAAACATTGATAAAGGAGGGGTCCTTGGTGGCCTCTGAGCTTGGTTGGTTTCTTGCAGATGTTTCATTACCCAAATGCACAACATCATTAGTGGTAGTCCTGACTAGCAATGATGATGTTACCTAATTTGGGTAATGAAATGTCAACAAGAAAACGACCAAGCTCAAAGAGCACTAAGGACTCCTCTTTTCAATCCCAAACTACTAAATGTTTTTCTTGACTGATTTATAAATGACACGTCCTGAAGTTGCTTTCATCTCATCCCATCACAATACATAAGAAATTTAAATTCTGATTTAGCTGTTCCAGTTTTGAAGTAGTTTATTCCCTCTTCTCCCTATCCAATGTTGGCACTGGATGCAATCATCAATACGTCTTCAATTATGTGGTCATCACATGTGAGATAGCAATAGCAATAATTCTTAGATTTATATACCACTTTACAGTGCTTTACAGCCCTCTCTAAGCAGTTTACAGAGTCAACCTATTGCCCCCAATAATCTGGGTCCTCATTTTACCCATTTTGAAAGGATGGAAGGCTGAGTCAACCTTAAGCCTGGTGAGATTTGAACTGCCAAATTGCAGGTGGCCAGCTGGCAGCAAAAGTAGCCCGCAGTACTGCACTTTAACCACTGTGCCACCACGGCTCATGATCAGGGCTGGTCTCTGCCCAGCTTTTATTGGTCCTGTTGAGGTGCCTCCCCATCCCTGCAGTCACTAACATTGCCCTCCCTGGAGATTATGGTTTTTCCTGCAGAAGGAGCTGGGCTCCCATCCTATAGAGTTCTGCAATATTTCAAAACAATGAATCCTGGGGAATGGCAAGATTACAAATGCAATTGATGATGCATTTGATGACGATGCAAGTGTGGGATAAAAACTGACTAAATGAGAAACGGCGATTCAAACTAATTATCTAAGGTGGAAACACCCACAAAATAAGAGAAGAAGATGAAAAATGAGAGGTGAGATCAGGGAATGCGTCCAAACAGTAAAGAAAATCAGGTTTACAGAGAAAGTACACAGTTCCTTTGCTTTGGGCCATAGCTTAAAAGCAGCTTAAATTGTCTATCAAACTAATGGGCTAGTTCCTTCAATGAATCAGGGTGAGAAGAAGGAAGAAATTAAGTTTGGAGAAATGTAAACTGGCAAAAGAAATATTGTGAATCTGTGGGTGATCCTTGGGCTACCTGCATTCAGATGAGTCCAGGTTTCCTTCAACCTGCAATGCACAACACTTAAGACTCACCATCTCATACACAAATGCACAAACTACTGACCACACCCACATCTGCCATCAAACTTCCCAAACAACATCTCTATTTATCTTTCTACTCCTCTTTGGGTATTTACCTCTCCACCTTAGATTAAATTGCCTCAGACAGAATAATTTATTTATTTATTTTATTTTATTTATTGAATTTATATACCGCCCTACTCCCGAAGGACTCAGAGCGGTGAACAGCCAAAAGATAAAATACATATAATACAAATGTTAAAAATCATTAAAATACAATTAAATAATTTGGCCCAGAAAACAAAATTTAAAAACCTCAATTATAAGACAAATTTAAAATTTAAAAAATTTAAAAAACAATTTAAAAAAGAGATTAGGCCAGGCCAGCCTGCTGGAATAGGAATGTTTTAAGGGCACGGCGGAAAGCGCACAGATCAGTGATCCTCCATATCTCTGGGGGGAGCTCGTTCCAGATGGCAGGTGCCCCCACAGAGAAGGCTCTCCCCCTGGGGGACGCCAGTTGACACTGTTTGACCAATGGCACCCTAAGAAGCCCCTCTTTATGGGAGTGTACTGGTCGGTGAGAGGCTACTAGTGGCAGAAGGCGGTCTCGTAAGTACCCCGGTCCTAGGCCATAGAGCGCTCTAAAGGTGGTAACCAAAACCTTGAAGCGCACCCGGAAGACCACTGGGAGCCAGTGCAGCTCGCACAGGAGGGGGGTCACATGGGAGCGCCACGTCGCTCCCATAACCACCTGCGCAGCCACATTCTGGACCAGCTGGAGTCTCCGGGTGCTCCTCAAGGGGAGCCCCATGTAGAGAGCATTGCAGTAGTCCAGGCGGGAAGTGACGAGGGCATGAGTGACTGTATTTAATGAGTCCTGATCCAGAAAGGGACACAACTTGCGAATCAGGCGAACTTGATAAAATGCCCTCCCGGCCACAGCCGTCAGATGCCCTTCTAAAGACAGCTGTGAGTCCAGGAGGACACCCAAGTTGCGGACCCCTCCATGGGAGCCAACAACTCACCCCCAGTAGTCAGTGATGGCACCAATTGACTATATCAGGATGTCAGAAACCACAGCCACTCGGTCTTTGATGGGTTGAGCCTGAGTCTGTTCCTCCCCATCCAGATCCGTACAGCCTCCAGGCACCGGGACATCACTTCAAGGGCATCATTGGGGTGGTCCGGGGTGGAGATGTACAGCTGAGTGTCATCAGCATACTGGTGGTACTTCACCCCAAAACCACGGATGATCTCACCCAGCGGCTTCACATAAATGTTGAACAGAAAGGGCAAGAGGACTGACCCTTGTGGCACCCCACATACAAGGGGCCTCAGGGTTGACCTCTGCCCCCCTGCCAACACAGACTGCGACCGGTCAGAGAGAAAGGAGGAGAACCACTGCAACATGGTGCCCCCCACCCCTAACTCTTCCAGCCGGTGCAGCATGATGCCATGGTTGATGGTATCAAAAGCTGTTGAGAGATCTAATAGGACCAGGACAGAGAAACAACCCCTGTCCCGAGCCCTCCAGAGATCATCAACCAATGAGACCAATGCCATTTCCATGCTGTACCCAGGCCTGAAGCCTGACTGGAACGGATCCAGATAAGCCGATTCATCCAGGTACTGAGGGAGCTGTCGTGCTACCACACTCTCAACAACCTTCACAACAAAGTGAAGGTTGGAGACTGGACGGTAATTAGCCAACACTGTCCAGGGAAGGCTTCTTGAGGAGAGGTCTCATCACCACCTCTTTCAAGGTGGCGGGAAAGACACCCTCACTCAAAGAAGCATTTATAATCCCCTGGAGCCAGCCTCGTGTAACCTCCCGAGAGGCCAGCACCAGCCAGGAGGGACACGGGTCCAATAAACATGTGATAGCATTCAGTCTACTCAGTATCCTGTCCACGTCTTCGGGAGTCACAGAATCAAACTCTTCCCAGATAATATTCTCAAGACCTGCCTCCATCCTCCAATATTTATTTATCACATTGACCCTTCTCACATTAAATGACTCTAGGTGGCTTACAATAAAGCAATTATAAAATCAGAATGTTAAAATAACTATGATTAAAAGCACCATCAAAGCTGACGTCAGCCAGAGAATAGAGCAACTCAAAGAAGTAGTACAAAATCAGATGTGGAGAGACTTGGCCCATAGAACCGGCAAGCATTGGACATGACTGAATGGACATCTTCATCATCATCATCATCATCACCATAATTAAAAGATGTCAACATTAGTATCAATAACAAGACAGTGGAAGAAATTCAAATAAACTGTTGCATGTCATGAAAGGTTTTAATGGTCATCAACTGTACTTTGAATCGGACCTAGAAGCAAACTGAGAAACAGTGTAGTTTGTGGAGCAGACGTGTAACTAGTGTTGTTCTAAGAACATCTGTAACTGCCCACAGAGCTGCAGTTTGCACTAGCTGAAGTTTATGGATACTCTTCAAGGGTAGCTTCACATCGAGCACATTACAGTAGGCCACTTTGAGGGCTGACTGTTTTGACCAAGGCCCAAGTAGTGATTACCAAGCACAATTCAGTCCTGAACAAACTTATTTTATTAAAACAGCTGAGAATTAATTCATTCTCAGCTTAGTCCAAAACAAATTCTTCATAACCAGTCCGTCGGCCTTATCACCAACCTTTGATGTCTTTGGCAACCTGCCAAAGGCTTTTCTTGGCAAAAACCCCACAAAGTTCAAGACACACTGACAGGAAGCACTGGAATCAACGTTGCTTTTCTACAAAGAGCCCAATGGCTCATTGTTGCTCTTTTAAGCCTGATGGGAGTGGCCAATCATCTTCTGGCCTTACTACCAAGTCGTCCTTTTTGCTTCAGCTGCTCTTGCCTTCTGGCAACTCTTTGCATGTGTGCGAAGAGGCTCCTCCAGTTCCTCTGCCTCTCTGCTGTCCACCTCTGGAGACTCCGGAGTCTGTGCATCACTCCCAGATGGCCCTCTGCCTCCGACGCACAGCCCTCGCCCAGGCCTTCCTCTGACTCCAGGACTGGCCCATTGTCCTCCCCAACCTCCTCACTGTCTGACTCCGCTGCCAGGTCCGCAGGCTGCTGGCGGACCACAACACCAGGGCATAATGAATGTGAGCAGAGCCTCCTGGTGCAGGAAGGGTGCAACTGGCGCACAACACAAAGCTGTGCATGGCTGCCACCTGCTGTTTGAGCAGAGGTAATGAGCTCAGAACTCCCAGATTGTGCACTGGGTCTGTTTGGGGCAGAACAATTCCATCCAGCACCAAAGATGACATAATCCTTGAGCCAGAGGACCTCAAACCCAGAGCTACTCTGTCCTTCTGAGGTTCAGTTGAAGCCTTTTGTTCCCATCCAGTCCCTCACGGGATGCTTCAGGCCCTACTTCCAAAAAAGAGACATTGAAGTCCCCCAAGACCATAAGGTGGAAATCAGCCAAGCAGCTCTAGACAAGGAGATGGCTATAGAGCAGAGAGGCTGGTATAGAAAGAACAATCCTAACTGATCCTAAAAACCTATGTTAATGAACAGGACCTCACATTCCTCAACTTTGTGAAACAACACCCCTGAAAGCCTTAAGAAAGGAACCGTAATTCAGAAGGTTTGTCAGATAGTCTATAGTGGGTGGGTTATCTGCTAGGGTGATGACTCAATATAGTGCCACATGCCACATGCCAATATCTGCCTGCAGTTACTTCATCTGTAGATAATTTTGGAACCCTATTGTTTCCCCATCAAAATGTCTACTCCGACTCTATTGTGTTCCCACCTCTTGAGTTGCCTCCTCCAGCACATTAACACACTGAGTAGGAAGAAAGGACAAGAAAGTTGGAAAAAGTTTGTTTGGCACCAGCTTTCTAGTATTTATTCTACATTTGAAGGGGAAAGACTTCAAGTCGGATAAGGCAGAGTTTGGAGCAGAGGGAAACCTTGGCTCTTTTCTTGGTCAGAATGGCTAGAAAGGAGCTTTTCGACATGCCTTCCCTTCGTATTCCTACCTTCCACAGATAAGCCCAGCATGCTATATCACTAGAGGGTCATTAATATATCCATCTGCTCTCAGTGGGGTGCTATTCATTTCTTAAGGGTCTGCAGCAGGGCCTGTTCCATCTAATAAATTAAATAATATAAAATAGAATGATCGCTTTTCTGAGAAGTAGCGCAGGGATCCCAAAAACTTTCAAGATATGTGTTGTGGTCCACCAGCAGCCTGCAGAGCTGGCAGCAGAGTCGGACAGTGAGGAGGCTGGGGAGGAACATGGGCCAGTACTGGAGTCTGGAGATGGCCCAGACGAGGGCTCTGCGTCAGAGGCAGAGATGGGGCCAGGGCCATCTGGGAGTGATGCAGGGACTCTGGAGCCCCCAGAGTCAGACAGCAGAGAGGCAGAGGAACAGGAGGAGCCTGTTCCTAGTGCACGCATGTGTAGAGTGAGCAAATTCTGAGTATTTATCCACACAAAGCAGATCTAGATAGTCCTCGACTTACAACAGTTCATTTAGTGACCGTTGAAAGTTACAATGGCACTGAAAAAAGTGACTTATGACCCTTTTTCAACAATCACAAGTGTTGCAGCATCCCCATGGTCATGTGATCAAAATTCAGATGCTTGGCAACTGACTCATATTTAATATCCCGGGGTCACGTGATCCCCTTTTGCGACCTTCTGACAAGCAAAGCCAATGGGGAAGCCAGAGTCACTTAACATCCGGGTTACTAACTTAACAACTGCAGCGACTCACTTAACAACCGAGACAAGAAAAGTTGTAAAACGGAGCAAAAGTCACTTAAAAAATGTTTCGCTTAACAACAGAATTTTTGGGCTCAATTGTGGTCGTAAGTCAAGGAGTACCTGTACATGGCCACTCAGCTACAGCCCTTCATCTAGAGAGGGCACTCTAGGTCAAATAAGGTGTTAAAGAAACAGCCACACTTAAAGAATAGAGGTGCTTTCTCAGCAAAATATCTGCCTTAGTAGGTTACATCAACAGCACGGAGCCTTTTCAATGGTAACTCGGGCTAATTTGAAACTAGATTAGGGTTGGGTTTTTTTTCTGCAGTGGATATAACATTTATCCCAACATGCATAAATACATCCTTCCCTCCCACTGAGTTGTTTCCTCCCTGCTTGCAGGCTTATTGTGTAGTTCAGTGCATCTCGAGCATGAAACATGAATATGTTCCTTCTTCCAACAATCACAAAGCACAGTGGTAGGAGCTTGGAAACGTTCCCAGTTAAAAAATGAAGAAGATAAGAAAACAGCAGATTTGATGGGGTTCATTTAAAGTTGCAAAATTTAAATTTCACTGATGAAGGCTAAGAATGATTAATATAAAAAGCTGTGTAGCTCCAAGAGTTACCAAAAAAAAAAAAAAAAAAACCCAAAACCCTTCAGCAGCATCAGACTTCCCATTCAGATTTCAGCTCATTTAATTATACCAACTCCATCTTTCCCCGCAGATGTGGAGTCACCACATATTTACTAGCCTCTGAATATTTGCCACCTAAATGAAATTATTAGCATACCAAAAGAAGAAAGTGACTGCATATATGGGAGCAATCATATTATCTATAAAATAATGGATTTATTTGAGTTGTGATTGGACAGTCTTCTGTATAACCAAAGGTGCCGTCCCAGGAGGCAACTTCTGAGCAATTCATTCTTTTCTAAATAGTCATAAAGTGGTTGCTTAATAATTGCTCCAGAATAGCAAAATCAAGCTAACCTATCTGTAGTTGTCTGGACACTCTTTTCTGTTCCTTTCTGAAGATCCTTGCTCTTCTCCAAATTCTCCAGCACTATGCCTGTCGAAAATCAAAAAGGAAGCTTTAAATTGACATACTGTATATAAGCTCTCGTAGGATTTTCAGGTAGTCTGCGGCTGAAAATTTAAACTTATTCATGGTAGTCAAGCACTCACTAACTTTCTCTTTATTTGCCTTGTTGCCACTTTCCCCTTTGTCAATATCTTGGTTCCTTGGGAACACAGATCGCTTTTGTGGAGGAGAAGAAGACAAGATGAGTTGAGTCCTCTTGCCATCACCTGTTACTATCCACCATCTTCTCTTAGCGGTAGGTTCATCTTTCCTTTTTCTTCTTTTTATTATTGACATAGAAGAAATCCATTTATTCAGGGTGGTTATTGCCGTCTATTGGGGTTGCAATTGTGATGGATTCCTCCATTGAACAGGGGGTGTCAGCCCTGGAGGCCATCTTTCTCTTTCGATCTTCAGGGCTGCCACATTTAGTGCATAGGCCTACTGTGGAAAACTGGGAAGTTGTGGGAGGTTGCATGAAGTGGGTAGAGATAGATAGCCAAAACAACATTCTCTCGGAGTCAAGGACATTCAGCCTGTACCTGGAGAGGAGTGACTTGGAAACATCTCCAGTTGGGATGGTGGATTGATTGGACCATGTGATGGACTTGTGGGTGCAGGGGAAGGGACTTTGACTTTCCTTTGGGTTTTCCCAGATGTGCCAATATGACATCTCTAATAAAATGGAACTTTGAGGAACTGCTGGCCTCGGAGTCTTATTCGGGTGTGGGTGTTACTTGGAATCCTGACAGGCGGTTGGAATAGGTGATCTCTTAAGATCTCTTCCAATCCTTGCATTCTGGGACTTTCAATGGTAGCTCAATTATTATACTATTCTTTTAATGGAAGACTGGAAACAGGGAAAAAAATGATTCTTGGCTTCTACTGTTGGTTGGATTTGATCATTCTGGTGTTACATTATTTACATTATTAAACAGCTGGGTCATCTTGGGCCAGTCCCTCTCTCTCAGTCCTAGAAAAAAGGCAATGCCAAAACAGTTTTGAAAAGTTGCCAAGAAAATTGTAGGGACTAATCCAGGTAGTCACCAGGAGTCAAAAACCTGGTGTGAAGCCACAAAGATAGGAGGGAGGGAAGGAGGGAGGGAGGGAGGGAGGGAGAAAGAGAGAACTTGTTATTGTTTCTATGTCTCTTTCTAAGAATAGCCAGCAAATATTGTTACCAAAGGCCAACCTCCTGTCTCCTGATATGTTGGACTTCACTCCCTATAATTCCTAGTTAGCATGTACTTGCTGACTCCTGACTGCAGAAGCCAGCCAACATCAGCAAGAGAAGGGTGGCAAGTGACAAATCCAGTGTCACACTGATTCAGCCCAAATAAGTTCCATCCCTTTTGTACATGTTTATTTATTTTATTTATTTATTTATTTATTAAATTTTTATACCGCCCCCTCTCCCGAAGGACTCGGGGCGGTGAACAGCCAAAATTAAAAACACACAATACAAATATTAAAATACATGAAAACGAAATTAAATTATCTTTGGCTTCTCCAATTTAAAACCCCTTACCCATAAAATTCCCCAATTAAAAGATTTTTAACCCAGCCCGGCTTGCTGAAATAAAAAAGTCTTCAGGGCCCGGCGGAAGGTCCGGAGGTCCGAGATCAATCGTATCCCTGGGGGTAGCTCATTCCAGAGGGCGGATGCCCCCATAGAGAAGGCTCTTCCCCGGGGGGTCACCAGCCGACATTGCCTGACAGACGGCACCCTGAGGAGGCCCTCTCTGTGGGAGCGTGTTGGCCGGTGGGAGGTTATCGGAGGCAGAAGGTGGTCTCGTAAGTAACCGGGTCCTAAGCCATGGAGCGCTTTGAAGATGAGAACCAACACCTTGAAGCGCACTCAGAAGACCACTGCATGTCATCACATGCATAAAAAAAAGGAGTGGGCTTGGCATTGTGATAGCACAATGCCGCTTCCTCTGATGGAAGCTTAAGTCCAACACATTTGGGAGTGTCATGTTAGAGAAGATGGCAAGAAATAAAAGTGGGGCACATTTATAGCACTTTCAGAAAAGATGTTTGTATTTGGATGTTTAGAAATTCTGAGAAAGGGTTTTTTTTTTAATTAACTTTAGCATAGTAGATATCAAGTAGCCAAACTTGGCACCCATTAGTCTTTCATTGGTGGGGTTTTTTTTTACCATTATTCAATCCTACTGTCAATTTGCAAAGCTTTCGAGTTGCCATAAGCAGGAGTGGGGAGGAGAACTGACGGAGCTTCTTGGTTGTCCTAACTGAAACTACATTCCACAAATGCCTTTCTATAGATTATGTCCTAGGTTACCGCAGTCAGCAGGAGGGGTGTGGATTTTACAGCCCGCCAATGTGGTCAATTGGAGAATGTGATTTTTGACATGCCCAGGGAGGAAGTGGGGAGAGAGGGTCATGAGGACCCGTAAATTTACATGAGGTCAGTTCTGACTGCATCAGAGTATTATTTATTTATTTATTTATTTATTTATTTATTTATTTATTTATTTATTTATTTATTTATTTATTAGTTTGATTTATATGCCGCCCTTTTCTGGAGACTCAGGGTGGCTTACAATGCTTTTAATCAATAGCCTTCATACTTTTGTATATACCTGCTTAGTAGGGCTTTTTGGGGCCCCCAAGCGGTGTTCTATTTTATACAAAACTGGCTTATTGCCCCCACAAACCAGATCCTCATTTTACCTACCTCAGAAGGATGGAAGGCTGAGTCAACCTTGAGCCTGGTGAGAATTGAACTCGCAGTAATTGCAGGCAGTTGGCAGCTAAATACTACTTTCACAGTAGTTTAGTCCACTGTGCCACCAGGCTCTTACCTTAGTATTGCCGGAATGGTGCTCCTAATAAATGACTGTATTTCTTTTGAAGTTTGGCTCGTGGCTCATGAATTAATTAGGGCATCTTTCGGAAACTTCACAGCTACCCTATCATCTTTTGCTATGGTGGAGCTACAATAAGTCCAATTAGCACAATGTGGTGTATCAATATGGAATAATTCCTAGGGCACTTATGATTTTAACAATGACAGTGAAAGAGATTGGTCTGCATTAAAATAACCCAATTGTGAGAAAACCAAAGCAAAATCATTATAGTCTTTTGTCATCTCAAAAGCTGAAAAGGCTACTAAAAACTCAATGTTTTCTGAACTATGGCTGTTTTATCCTACGCACCAGTGATGGAAAGAAGGAGAAAGAAAGAAAGAGAGAGAAAGAGAGAAAGAGAGAGAAAGAGGGGGGTCTCAGTGGTGAGTTGAAAAGTTAAAACTGACATACTCTTTTTTAAAAAAATTTGGATTAAGACATTAAGACAGGCCAAGGTTTCTACATTCTAGAGAAATGTAAATTCAGTCATCTCTACTACTGCTAGGCTGAGATGATGGAAGACATATTCCTCCTGCATTTAGAGACTTAAGGTGAAGAACCTCAATGTAGGAATAGTGCCACTGGGGGGTTGTTGGTTGGTTTTTTGTTTTTGTTTTTTCTTGGCCTCAGCCCCGTATATATTTACCTACAGAAATTCAACATTTATGGTGATTGACTTGACCCTGAAGTAGAATAGGAACCAGCACATTTGCAGGCAACAGCAAAGAACCAGGTCTGGCTCCATAAGATAACAGCAAAGTTTTCCTTTAGGGCAGCATAGAAATTATAGGTTGTCATTTGCAAGGTCACTGAAAATTAAATGTTTCGGTTATCGAGGGAGGGAGGGAGGGAGGGAGGGAGGGAGGAAGGAAGGAAGGAAGGAAGGAAGGAAGGAAGGAAGGAAGGAAGGAAGGAAGGAAGGAAGGACCCTTCATGGACAGGAATTGTTTAGAAACCAAGAGAACGGCTTCAGTTTTTCCTCCATCAAAACTCTGATCCTGACAATATTGCTACATGGGAAATGCAGTACATTTCCCATAGGCTTCTCTTTCTCCTTTAGCTCCCATGTTCCCTAGCCAGCTGATCTTACAAGATTTGGAGCAACATAGCTAAAAAGCACCACACTGGGAAGTCTGGGATACACACAGGATTACTAACAAATATACATAGCAGATGACTCTCTCCATGAAACTGGAACAAGGCAGCTTCTACAATGGGAAGCAGCCTCTATACCTCAATGAATTTGAACATGGCAATACAATTAGTAGTATTTCCCCCTTTCCCAGTTGTGTAAAATAACCACAGTTAAAATTGCTGCTCTGCTCACAAGGGAATCGTAGCTCAAAAGTTTATGTTTCAGTTCCTTGGGCATTCCAAGTTAAAAGAAATTCTTGATAATAAGTTTGGAAAAGATAGAACAGCTGAGGAGTACCTGAGCAACTTCCCAACCATCATGGCTGGCTCAGGAATTCTGGGAGATGAAGTCTACAAGTCATAAAACAGGGTCATAATTCCCCTAGGCCAATGCCCAAGGCTCAGCAAGAACTGTTCTCCTCTCCCAGAGAAGGTTGTGTGGGTTGGAGCTCATCAGATGTAGAACAACTCTCACCCAATTTCTTTTTCTTCCTCATTCCCAAGTTGCTTTTCAATTTCTCTCAAATTTCTTTTGATGATCTCTTTTGGGAGCTTTCTGGCTGCGCATTGGCAACTTGTGTTTTCTACTTTTTTATTTATTAAAAAAAAAACTCTGATGGGAGAAATTTCCCCCTGGTATCTACCTATGGCATTTAAAAGAAGCATGGGAACAGTGACTACCATGGAAGATGGTTTTAGTTCTCAGCCCCCTTGCAAGTGCCCAAATACTGCAATTCACTCAAAATAATTTATAACTCTTTTGAGAGAGAGAGAGAGAGAGAGAGAGAGAGAGAGAGAGAGAGAGAGAGAGAGAGAGAGAGAGAGAGAGAGAGAGAGAGAGAGAGAGAGAGAGAGAGATGTTTCTTTTCCATCAAATTGAATGAAAATGTTTGGTAACGATACTGAAGAAACGCTTGGCCTGCCTGAGCTGCTACTTCCACAGCTACAGTAGAATCATTCCACAGAATTGGGAAATGTACTACAAAGCAGCGAATTTGGTATGGTTGAAGGAGTGGGCAACCCTGGAAAATAAAAGACTCCTGACCTTGGAAGGGCACGATCTCCAGAAGGCTGGCACGCCTACCTTTGGGACACAGGGAAAAGAGCAAGGACATATTTCCATAGTCATAAAATAAGGGATACACTAATGCAGACATGGGGTGAAATAAGACGAAAACAATATACAAAAGTCCCGAGATGGCTCTCCACAATGGAGGCCATGATATATCCCAACTTATTGGAAATGGGGAAAATGGTCAAATATAAAGAGATATTAGATGGGGGAGGGAACCTTAAAACAAATGAAGAACTGAAAGAACAGGGCATTCACATCGATTGGTGGCCATATGCACAAATAAAATCCCGTTATAAAGAGGATAAGGAGAAGTTTGGCATTGAGATAGGTATCAACGGATTTGATAAGATATGGATGGGAACTGACAACAAAATATTAGCTAAATTGTACAATTATTTGCTGGACTACAACATGATAGAAGAGGTGTTTAAGGAGCAGATGATAGCATGGGCCAAAAACATCGGGCAAAGTATAAATTTAAACAAATGGGACACAATTTGGAATAGCAACCTTAAAATGACTAGGGCGGTGACTTATAAGGAAAATCAGTATAAGATGCTGTACAGGTGGCATCTAGCCCCTGCCAGGATAGACAAAATTTATCCCAACATGAGTCCCAATTGTTGGAAATGTGGCCACCACCAAGGCACCTTCTACCATTGTTGGTTGTCCTGCCCCCCAGCGAAAAAATTCTGGAAAATGATTTGGAAATGGATTATGGAAATAATAAAAGATAATATTGACTTTGAACCAAAAATCTTTCTCCTGGGAATCCTGAAAACAGAATACGAAAAAAAGAAGAAGTATCTAATTATACATATAACGACAGCGGCAAGAATAACCTGTGCTCAGTATTGGAAGGAGAAAAAACCACCACCCGAAGAACAAGTAATCAGGAAAATATTAGAGTGCGCTAACATTAGAACTTAACGAAAGAGAGGAGACGGAATATTACAATGTGTGGGAGTTGTGGTATGAGTGGATAGAGAAAAGAAACAAAAAGTGAAGTTTGAGAAGTATAAAGGTTAACCAATAATGATCATAAAGAGTTGATTATTACTACTTGCATTACTGAATTAAGGATGCAATTTATGTAAACAACTAAACAACATGTATATATGATCATAAAGAACTGTGCATTACTATTTGTAATATTTTTCAAATCATATACAAGCAAAGATGCAATACTATGTAAATAATATGTAAATAATATGTATTTATATCTTAACACCACGGAATCAAAAAACGTTGAATTGTATTTCTATATTTCATAATAAAAACCAATAAAAAAAGAGAATGTTTGGTAACGATACTGAAGAAACACTGCCTGAGCTGCTACTTCCACAGCTACAGTAGAATCATTCCACAGAATTGAAGGGATCACTCTGATGAACTGTCTTCTCAGCAAGAGAACAACATTGTTCTTTTCATGTTGTGCAGCAAGAGTCATTGTAGGAGAGGGCAACATTGACATCAATTCTGATATACACACACCCCTCCATCCAGGGCCGGATTTAGATGAAAAGAGGCCCTAGGCTATTCCACTTATGAGGCCCTTTCACCAGTGGTGGGATTCAATTTTTTTAACAACAGGTTCTGTGGGCGTGGCTTAGTTGGGGGTGTGGCTTGGCAATCATGTGACTGGGTGGGCGTGGCTAGCTGGTCACGTGACTGTGTAGGCGTGGCTAGCTCATCATGTGACCAGGTGGGCGTGGCTATGTGCATAAATTTTTTTCAGAGGGCTGAAAAAAGTCATTTCTGACTGGGCCTCGCACTTTTGACCGGTCCTCACACTTATGACCATCCTCACATTTATGCCCGTGCAGCTTTCTTAACAACCATGTCACTCATTTCACAATTGCTTCTCTTCACCATGGTGACAAGATAGGGCAAAAACGTAAAATGTGAGGACAGTCGTAAGTTCGAGGACTGGTCAAAAGTGCAAGGACCAGTCAAAAATAACTTTTTCAGCCCTCTGAGTAGTCCATATGCACAAAAGGACTAACCAGAGGGCTGAAAAAAGTCATTTCTGACTGGGCCTCGCACTTTTGACCGGTCCTCACACTTATGACCATCCTCACATTTATGCCCATGCAGCTTTCTTAAAAACCATGTCACTCATTTCACAACTGCTTCTCTTCACCATAGTGACAAGATAGGGCAAAAACGTAAAATGTGAGGACAGTCGTAAGTTCGAGGACTGGTCAAAAGTGCGAGGACCAGTCAGAAATAACTTTTTCAGCCCTCTGAGTAGTCCATATGCATAAAAGGATACAGCAATAGAGAAGGATGAAGGAAGGGAAGGAAAATTAGAGTAGGAGGGAGGGTAAGAGAGGGAGGAAGAGAGGAGGAGAAGGAGAAAGGAAGAGGAAGTAGGGAGGAGAAGAAGATGGGGAGGAAGAGAAAGTAAGAAGGAAAGAAAAGAGAGAGGTGGTAGGTTTGAGGAGAAAGATTGCTGTACAATAAAAAAGATGAAAGGGAAGAAAGCCAACCCCAAACAAATATAAAGATATTAAGATAAAGAATGAATTGTTAAACTTTAAAGAATAAAAGAGAACAAATATGAATAAATAACAATAATCAGAAACACACATACAAACATACAATGTATTTTCTTTGAACAGAGTATTTGGCCGGTTCACAAATTTAAACAGTGTTTAGTCATTTCAATTAAATTTACAATTTCTATATTTCCTTTTTGCGATATTTATTCCTCATCTATTTTTGTAAAAAACCAATATTACCCTTCGTCCTCATCTCTAATCTTAATCAAATTCAATTTTTCCCTTCTATTCTATATTATACCCCTTCCCATATTTTTATATCCATCCTCACATTGGTTAATTATGTAATATTAGTTGTTTAATATAAATTCAACATTTTAATATAAATCAATTAGTTATATAACTACCTTTTTTGTACATTAATCAATATGAACATGAATATTCCAATTATTTCCATGCAATCCAATTTCTTACAAATCCATTAATTATATTTACCAATAATAATAAACCAAATAATTTCCCCCATATATTCCTCCAAACCACAACTTAACCATTTCTGCTTTCAGAAATATACAATTAATAGTATCTCAATTATTACAATTCCCTAGTTAAATAGAGCTTTTTTTCTTTTGTGTTTTAAAATCCTGAACTCTCCTCTTTTTCCCTAAATTTCCCATTGTTTGCACCTACCTTTTTTGGTGAGGAAAAAGAAAAGAATTCTGCCTGCCTAATTTTCCAACCTTGCAGCAACAGCAGTTTCAGTTTCGTTTCTCGGCATAGCTAGGGAGAAAAAAAAATCAGCACTCTTTGCAAGAAAGCAGAAGAGCCCTGAGCAAAACAGCTGAGACAAATCAGCTGAGAGCCGGGAGGCCAATTAGCCTATGCTGAAGCTCCGTGGGCCAATAAAATTACAAAAAAACCCGCAAACCCTTTGTTAAATTGTTGGCTCCCCCGCCCCTCGCCCACCACTATTTATTGGCAATAAATAGTGGTGCGGAGGGGCGGGGCAAGCCAGCAATTTAACAAAGGGTTCGGCTGCACCACTGGCTCTAGGGCGGCCCTTTGAAGCCCCGCGGCAAGAATTTGAAGTTTTTTTTTCCTCTAGCCATCGGAGGCAGCAATAGATGGGGAGTGGGCGGGGTAAGCGAACGGCCGGCGATCCAACAGAGCAGAGAGTGAGGGTGAGTGAAGGCGTGGAAGCTGCTTTCTCCATCCTGCTCTCTTGCGTCCGGAGCCGGTGGGGAACAACGTGGCAGCCCACGTGGATCCCAGGCAGCAGAACTCAGGCTAGGGAAGGGGTGGGCAATTGTGGCTCTTTTACAACCTGTGGCCTTCAACTCCCAGAATTCCTGAGACAGCCAAGCTGTCTCAGGAATTCTGGAAGTTGAAGTCCACAGGTTGTAAAAGAGCCACAATTGCCTACCCCTGGCTATGGTAGGCTGGCGCCGCACGGGTGGGAGGCGGGGCGGGCGAGCCACCAATTTAAAAAAGGGTTCGGCTGAACCCCCTAGAACCCCCAGAATCCCACCACTGTGTAGGCCCCTCTTGATCTTGAGGCCCTAGGCTGAAGCCTAGTTAGCCTATAGGAAAATCCGGCCCTGCCTCCATCTAGAAACGGACCCTGTTTTGTGCATTTCTGCCCTTCCTGCAAACAGCAGCATTCTGAAGGATTAAAAGAGACAAATTCATATGAAAGTCACAGGAAACTGATCCAAGTCCTATTCCATTGTCTGTGCTTGGGACGCTGATGCATCTGCAAAAGATGCAGGATTTTGATCACATTTCCACAATCACCGTCCTGGGGTTGTTGGTTTTTTGTTTGGGTTTTTTTTTGTTGTTGTTTTTTACACTCTTTCTGGATGCTTTGGCCTGCAAAGAAGTTAGGGAAGGTTGCCTCTCTGAGTGGGAAAGGGATGGAAGGGGAAGGGAGAGAAGGGAAAGGCCTGCTGAACTATTCTTTTCTGTCATTCCCCCACTCAAAATTGTCCTTTCACAGTTTTCTCATCCATGGTAAAGAGAGAGGGTCTCTCTTCAACTCTGTTCAGCTGGGAGGAGAAGAACAGCTGGGGAGGGGGGAGAATTAAACAATCCATCCCTTCTTCTCCTTCCACCTGCAGCTTCTGAGGCTACTGTTCAAACACAAACACAACCCAACATGAGGTTCCTCATACACCCCCTTGAGCGATCTCAGCCTTTGGAAAGTGCTGCCAACTTATACAGACCATAATGAGCCAGATAGATCTCAACATCAGGCAGGTTCCTAGGAAACTGGATCAGTCTGGATCAATATCCTGGGAAAGAATTGAACAAATCCAGATAGTGATCATGAGATTGATGCCCCACCCCTTTTAGTCTGTGTGAAAAACACCTTATCGGAAAAGGCAACAGGTGGATGGGCTAAATTTTGTATTGTTAGAAGAAATAACCTTCTGGGTTCAGCTCCAAGTGGGGGAAAAGACACTGGAAACATGGAGACTGCTTGGAAAGATGGTTTAATGGTGGTCAGGATCACATGGTTTGAGTTCCTGAACAGAAAAGGGGTGGAGAGGCTGCGAGTCCCCGGATTTTATGCCCTCTCTGGCTTTGAACTTCCTGGGGCCCAGAAAGAGTATCCTGATTGGTTGTCTGACTCCTAGGGGTTGGAGGTCTTAGCTAGCCTTGCTGGCTGATGTAATCTTCCCAGGTGCCATGTGGTGAGTTTCTGTTGCTAGATGGGTCCTATTGTGTTAATTTCTGTTGCTAGATGGGTCCTATTGTGTTGCAGATGATGGTCCATTGACAAAGATGGGAGGGAATTGAGTTTCTACCTTTGGCTCATTGACAAAGGGCGGGGGGCAAGAAGGTGGGAGCTGCTTCATCTTTAAAACATGCTTCTCCATTTCTCATCCAGGGAAACATAATATTCTGCCTTTTTAATATTTCCTAAAATATTTCATTCTTCTAGGAAAGGGGTGGGTGCTAACGTCCTACAGTATTGTGTTGGAGGAATAAAAAATGTTCAGTCAACCCATGTCTCTGGTTAAAGACTGCATGAGGACCCAGATTGTTGGGGGGCAATATGCTGACATTTGTAAACCACTCAGAGAATGCTACAAAGTATATACAGTAGTGACCAAAATTATGGAAATCTTTTGGGAAAAGTGTATTTTTGAGGTTCAATGGCTAATACCACCACCTTTTTTTTTTTTTTTTTTTTTTTTTTGGAGTTTCAGGATAATCATATTCCACTACTGGAATGGCCTGGGAATAGCCCAGATCTTAAACCAATTGAAAATCTATGGAGCCGACTAAAGAAACTTTTTAGTCAGAAGTGACCCAGCAATAAAACCCAGTTAATATAAGGAATCATTCAATCTTGGTTTCACATTATAACAGCTGCAGAACTAAAAGACTTAGTTCACTCCATGAGAAGATGTTGTAAGGCTATAATTCATGCTAAAGGTTACCCAACTATTAATTGAAATGGTGATAATTTTTTGTATATCTCATTTTTTCTATGGTGATAATTTTTGTATATCTCTTTTTTCTACGTGTTTCTCTTTTCTTCTTTATACTGTATGCTATTCTAATAGCATTCTAAATCCTTCATAAAAGTTATTGCATTACATTCTTGATCAAATTATCTTTCTATTGATACATAATTTTATGGTACTACTCCAAAAAAAAAGTGGTGTTATTAGCTAGTTTTAGAAAATACACTTTTCCCAAAAGGTTTCCACAATTTTGGCCACTACTGTAAGTATAAGTGCTATTGCTATTTAAACTAGCAGTGATCAACTAATTTGATAATAATGATGTGATTGACTAAGAGAAAATTAGAGAAACTAAGTTGTGAGTTTAATCAGTAGGGTATAATAAAGAAATACATTCCCAAATTTCCAGGATGCAAACCAACTAGAAACTTTTTTATAGTCCCGCCTCCCCATTTTTTATCAGGTTAATGGCTCAATTCCTTAAAGGCATTCTTGGAAGGAAGATGGCAATGACACAAGAACTCTGGTCCATGTTGCCCTTCCCCATTATACCTTCTTCTCTCCTCTTTTCTTGTTTCTCTTCTTTTCCTTTCTAAAAACTAGGAACAGTTTTGGGTTGTTCTTCATTTGGGGATATCCCCCCCCTCACTCACTCAACCCATCCAACCCAAGCAAATGTTGGGATTTGCCTGGTTTAAGAATCCTCCCCAAATGGCAAGATGGTGGATCTTATTATGGGTAGGAAAGGAAGAGAAAGCAGACAATTTTTAAGAGCATCAAATCACGAGACCATTTTGAATATCATAGCATAATAGAACTTAAATTAATGTGCTTAATGCCCCAGGAGACTTGATCCTGTTAAAATGCAAGATTTTCACAAGTGACTGAGCAACAGTGGGTAATGTACTCAGAATAAAATATTGGCATATTATTCTCCAAGAATTAACAATTTGGGGTGTAAAATCATTAAAGCATATAAGATACATCAGACAAGTTAACAGCAAAAGAGTGCAATTAAATATGTCAGTGCAACTGTGGAAGAAAGGAGAAACAAGGAAAAATAAAACCCTGAATAGAATCATCTGCCTCAACTACCGGCTTGGTTTACAGTTCAAATCCTTCACTATTGCATGCATTGTCTGTGAGATTAATATTTAGTCCCTGTCGCTTCCATTCCATTTTTGACAATGTTTCACACATCATTTACAAGGGGCAATCTTTGCCAAGTTGCAAGAAGCGGAACTGATGAAAGACTTAGGACAATTTAAGCAGGACCAAATGGATCATAAAAGGGCTCTCTTGCTATTCTTGATTCAGAGAACCAACCTGTTCCATCAATGGATCCCTCAAGCATGACCTCTGGTGGAACCTGGAGCTCCTCACCTACCAGCTGCCAACAGCCCAACATCAGGATACATCCCAGTGAAAGCCAAAAGATGCTCTCAGGAGCACCTTTTTCAACCATATTTAATACTTAGGGATAGCCAACCAGCCATGCCTGTAATTCTAGGTGTGTTCTTCTATTTCTTTTAATATCAGTAGGCATCCTTTTCTGCAACAAAATACAAGTAGCCCTTGAGTTACAACAGTTCATTTAGTGAAGTGCAGTGTTGCCAAAGAAATTTGGTTCATTAATCTATAAGAAAACATGGGAAGGTAGCATTTGAACAGACTGAGACTTTGTGTTGTACACAGGGTTTGGCCAAAAAGGGAAAAGTTCATATCCATCCACTATATATATATATATTTTTGTAAAAAATTCTCTGTTGCTGTGTTTTGTTTTGTTTTGTTTTGTTTTGTTTTGTTTTGTTTTGTTTTGTTTTGTTTTGTTTTGTTTTGTTTTAACAACTCAGGAGCTGTACTTGGAAAATAGATAATGATGGTGGTTGTGTGCGAACTATATGTTTCACAACTGAAATAAATCATCCTGGACATCTATAAATATTTTTTATCATATTTCTTGAAATGTCACACTACATTCAGATATATATTTACTTTCACAACCCCTGTCTCCATCCCAACTTTTTCACACTGAAATTGGTCTCTTGCCCTGCACCTTTAAAGACTCTGCTGGCTATTGCTGATAACTTAAAGTAGAGTATTTTCCTCTTTGATTTCTCTCTTCTGTTGCAGGAGATTATTAAATAACAAGCTACCTGTAAACGAAAGAGAGAAACCCCTTTAAACTAAGCATTTGGTGATTTCACAGCCAGAGGTATCCTGGGAAAGACTCAAACAAGTCAAATAGTGACCATGATATGTGAGTAATGCCCCACCCCTAAAGGGGGAAATGAGCTTTGATCACATGATCACATCCATCATTTACTTTTTTTCACCTTCCTCCCTCCCTCCCTCCCTCCCTTCCTTCCCAAGGATGCCCCGTTGAGAAAATTATGTATTTTCAATGCAACCATACTGAAGTCATCTGCTATTGCCTTCTTTGGAAATGTTTCTTTCAACTTCCTACTTGTCTCCCATCCAACTATTAACTAGGATTAGACAAAGTCAGCTACAGTAAGTGCTGCACTTGTTGAAGATGGCCATGCAGGCCTGTAGTTCTATGGCCTAATACCGATCTAACTGCCTCACTGAGTTTCAGCAGGTATTATACTGACAGAGCCAAATTTCCTAATCCAATAAGTATTTCCTGAAACTTCAAATATATGGAAACTAGGAATGTGCCAAGTCTTTCCCCCCCCCACCTAAATGAAAAGAGGCCTCTTATCTCTTGATTGATTGATTTATTATTTATTTGATTTGATTTATATACCGCCCTACTCCCGAAGGACTCAGGGCAGTGAACAGGCACAAGATAAAACACATAGAATACAAAAATTTAAGAGCAGAAGTAAAACCGAATTAAATCAATTTAGCCCAAGACAAATTTAAAACCACAGGTTAAGAACAAATTAAAATGTACATTAAAATTTACATTAAAAAGAGAATAGGAGAGGTTAGGCCAGACCAGCCTGGTGAAATAAAAAGGTCTTGAGAGCGCGGCGGAAGGTGCGTAGATCCAGGATCCTCCATATCTCCGGGGGAAGCTCTTTCCAGATAGTAGCTGCCCCCACAGAGAAGGCTCTCCCCCTGGGGGCTGCCAGCCGACATTGTTTGGCTGACAGAACCCGGAGGAGTCCCTCTCTGTGAGAGCGTAGGGCCGGTGGGAGGCCGTTTGCAGCAGCAGGCGGTCCCGTAAAATAGCCTTGATTTATTTGATGTCTTATTTAGTTTTTCTTCTCCATTCTACTCTGGCAAGTAGACTCGTAGTTCCTTTCAAGTGAGCAAGGACAAAAGTGTGTATTAAGGAATATGTGCAGAGTAATCCTTGAGTAGCAAGGTTGTGCACATGAGAAATGGCTGAGAGTGATTGTGAATAAGCACTGTCAATACACAGACACACTGAGTTGTGATATTCTTTTACTTTTAGGAAAAAGTCAAGCAAAGTCCAATAAACAATCCAGGTCATACACAATAAAGATAGTTAAATTGTCAATACAGGGATATTCCAAGAACAAAGTCTTCTTACCAGTTGTTGTAGTCATATGCAATATAACAGTTCTTTTTGGAATTGCAAATAGGAACAAGTATAGCAGTAAAACAATCAGTAAAACAGTAGAAAACAACAAGTAGCAATGATCAAGCAGTGATCATGCAGAGAGAACAGTTAGAGAGGAGCAGAGGTAGCAATAATAATGTAATAAGAACAACAAGCCATGATTCAAGCTTCCTCTTAAGCACATTGGCTACAGAGCTAGCCAATCAGAATACAGTATGATGCAATACAGCATTACAGTCTTAAAGCTATACATTACATTTTGACCACAAACATGCATTGATGGCTTATATATATTGCCAACCCAAACAGTTAGGCAATAGCCATTCCCTAACAGTGTGCAATCTTGTCATCCCCCCCCCTCCCCCAATCATGTATGCACAATCCTGGGGAAATTTCTATTACAGTTAACAATGCCCTATATATAATACAAGTCTGTTTTTAACCTACAATGATGCTTATACACCCTGGGAACTGAAGTCAACTCATGAGTTCCTGCCTATGGCAGCCTCTCTGAAGTGCAAACTTTTGCTATGGGTTGCACTTAATATAAACACATCATTGTGCACAGAACTAACTTTCTAAGGGCTGCCACAAGCACAGAGATACTTGGAGCAAAACTGAAAAGTAGAATCTTCCCTTCCTGCCTGCCGAAAAAGTGCTTGAAAATATCTGAACAAGGATTCGTGAAACCCAAGAGAAAAGGAGCAGCTGAGTCAGAAACCACACAAGTTTCACCTCAAAAAAGTACAGCCAGAGCTAAATCGAGACTCCCACCAACAGGATACGTGTCAGCACAAAGAAAAGTCGTAGGCGTGTGTGCAAAAGGATGTTTTTAGAGACAAGGCTAAAACAGGAGTGAACTCTAAAGAAGTTCACAGAGACATTCTTACTAATCCCTAATAATCTTACTACAGGCAGATAAAGAATTACAGCAATTAATTTGCACACAAAAACTAATTCAGTTAAATAAACCAGTGGAAAGTCCTGTTTTATAGTACCATTTAACTGCAAATGTTAGAGCCAGTTTCTTCATTAATTAGATCTATGGAGGGAAGCTAATCCCGATTTGTCAATAGTAACGTAATTATTAGCTAGCTAAGCCAAAGAGAAAAATATATTGCCCGAGATCTGTAATTTCTTGTTGTATATTTCCATCAAGTGGACAGAATTGCAAGGCTGCCTTTAATTTGACTCTTCTTGTTAGTGCTGGCTTTTCTTTGATTATTCAGACACTCTGGTTTTCCCTAGAGTTGGTGGGATGTTAGATTTTCTTTATTATTTATTTATAAATAGCTCCTTCCTCTTCCTATTTTTTCCCTATGAGTTGGGTCAGGATGAGAGGGAATAACTGGCCCAAAATCACTCAGCTAGCTTTCATGCCTGTGGTAGGGGGCACCTACCCTCTGAAATCAGTTGCCCCCAGAGATAAGGAGAATCCAAAACCTCAGTTCCTTCCGCCGTGCCCTTAAAACCCACTTTTTCCAACAAGCTGGGCTGGCTTAAGAAGAAATTTTAAAAAATTTTAAATGTTTTAATTGGTTTGTGATTTTTAAATTTTTGGGTCAAATTTATATATATTTTAATTGTTCTTAATATTTGTAGTTCATGTTCTTAATTCTGGCTGTGCATCACCCTGAGTCCTTAGGGAGAAGGGTGGTATATAAATTGAAAAATAAATAAATAAATAAATAAATAAATAAATAAATAAATTCTGCTGGTTCTGCTGGTTTCTGCTGGTTTGTAGCCTGGTGCCTCAACCACTACACCAATCTGGTTCCTTGGTACTTTTGGATCCCTTCATATTTGTACCCAGTAAATGTCAGAGTTGGCAATGATGCCCTTTGTCAACATGAATATTGTTTCTTTCAACTGCTTCCTCTTCTCAGATCCAGAAGGGTATTTTTAGACAAAACATCACATCTACAATTACCCAAATGGAAGCTTACTGAAGATAGATATTTGGTTCTTAGTTCTCGGTTTCTTGTTCATCACAGAAACATTCCAGTAGACTCAATAAAGAGCTGAAATTTATAACCCTCTTCCACAAAACAAATGTTGTATGCACACAGTTTGTCTCCCATTGATTCCATTCCAGTGATACAAACTAACCTCAGATTAAGAGAGTTGGAAGGGACCTTGAACATCTCCCCTGCTAGAAATTTTCCAGGTTAAAATGGTTTGGTGGATGCTTATCCAAGGCCCAGAATGGCATCTATAAGGTCCCTTCCAACTCATACATACTCAATACAAACATTAGAAGATTTTTCTTTCAATCTCTTCCCCAATTTTTAATTAACGTTTTATTGACTATGGTATTGATTTTGTTTTTAACTATTGTTTTATTATGCATTATATTGTGTGTTTTTTTTAAACCATCTTGAGATGTTATGGTAGATGAAGCCGCATAGAAAGGTAATCAATCAATCAAATATGTATTGCCATCTATTTTAAATCTTTTATTGAGAAATCTTGTAGCTATTTTGCTATATCTGCATTGATATGCATCTGGCATGTCAAATGTTATGCGCCAAGAAATAAAATGGAAATCAAAAATTGATTTCAAGCAGAGCCAGTACGTGTGAATATAACCTTTAAGCAATGAAGTTACGCAGATAGTGTCACTTTCAAAACAGCCTTCAACAGCCTTGGGAAGGGAGAGAGGAGGGCAGAGGACCAAGAGAGAAAGAGATTCAGTAGAAGAATATGCATTTCCCATTCAAGGGGAAAATGTGGAGTAATCAAATTTAGCAAACTTTTCTTTCAACTGCCATCGACTACATTACCTCTCTATTCTGTCACCGTCAGCCCTCCCAAGTAAACCAGACAGGAAACACAACTAAATGAACTCATTCTACTTTATTGTAAGGCCACATTAGGAGAATCTTGCAATCTTCACTGTTTGATTTCATTAGGGCAAGTCCTTCCTAAGATTCTTTCTCGGACTATTAAGGGACTGTGGACTTCTGCCTCTCTTGCCTGACTGTTTCCTAGGCAGCATCTCTTCCCTTCTTCCCCCAAAGTCATGCACACATTCCATTACAGGCACCACGTCATGCCCTCTCCTCAGCTCTCCTTGAAAACTTATTCAGGAAGATTCCTCACCTGAAGTGATAGTGTCCTGTGACTCTGGACTAGTGGTGGTATTCAGTCGGTTCTATCCGGTTTGGGCAAACTGGTAGCGGCAGCTGTGGGAGGCTCCGCCCAGCCTCCCGGACGTCATCACATCCCATTTTTGATGCTCTGCACATGCGCAGAAGGCCCACATATGCTCACATTTGTGAACCGGTAGCAAAGGTAAATGAATACCACCCCTGCTCTGGACACACAGAAACAACAAATTGTGTGTGCTTTTCTAGGGCCTGTATTACAGAGATGTTCCTACTAGCCTCATTTCACCATTACTGCTTGCACAGGACAATTTCATATCTCCCTGCTGCTTTCAGATCCCAATCTTGCTACAACATACAATATTGCCAGGTTCTCCCTAGCAGTGCTGAAAATTTATCAGATGATGACCTGTGCCATAAACTAGAGTTAATGAGCACCCAAATCACCCTATTAGAATGCTCTATAATTTAATATTGTTTTCACATACTGTGTTTCCCCCAAAATAAGACCCTGTCTTATTTATTTTTTTTGAACCCTGAAATAAGCGCTTGGCCTTATTGCCATGCGCTCAAAAGCCCAATTGGGCTTATTATCAGGGGATGTCTTATTTTGGGGAAAACAGGATACTAACCTTTTATGATCCCCTATACCAGTGAAGGCTAACCTTTTTGCCGTCGCATGCCAAAAGCGAGGGGCAGCGCGGGGGCTCTCGCATGCGCGTGCCCACACCCATAATTCAATGCCCCCCTGTGACCTGCCCCCTGTGCATGTGTGCATGATCCCCCTCCCCGTGCCTTGTTTTGGGCCTAGCAGGCCTACCTGAAGCCACTGGAGGGCAAAGACGGCCTCCCCACCCCTCCGGAAGCCCTCTGGAGGCCAGAAACGGCCCATTTCCCAACTTCTGGTGGGCCTGGAAGGCCCATTTTTTTGCCCTCTCCAGGCTCCAGAGGCTTTCTTGGAGCCTGGGGAGGGCAAAAACAGTCTCCTCCGCCCCCATCCCGGAGGCCCTCCAGAGGCCAAAAACTCCCTCCCAGAGCCTCCACATGAGCCCTATATTTACCTGGCATTCAAAACGGGCTGCATGGGGACTCCTAGGAGGGGAGGCATGGGTGGGGCCAGCTGAAAATCAGCTGGCCGGTGCATGCATGCACACTGGAGTTGAGCTAGGGCAACAGCTTGCATGCCCGAAGATATGGCTCCGCATGCCACCTGTGGCATGCATGCCATAGGTTTGCCATCATGGCCCTATACCCATCAAATGCTCCTATCTCCCCTTTTTTTAGATCCTTTGATTTGCATATATATATATATATATATATATATATATATATATATATATAATCTCCTTTCTATAATATATATCTATGTATATCTCACATCTTCTAACTTTTCATAATTTTTTTAGGTGCTGATGTACCTTCTATCATTTTTAATTGACTGTATCCCACCGTTTCCTTATGCTGGTCTAGGACCATAATAAAGATTTGATTTCATTTGCTATATTATCTTCTCTTTCTGGGAAAGAATCAATACCTTTTGACAGCCCTTTCCAGCATCAGTGGGCTAGATTTATGATGCAAACTTCCTTGAATGGAATAAGAGCCAGTCATAGGACCAGCCAGTGGTAGGATTCTACCGGTTCGGACCGGTTCAGGTAAACCGTTAGCTCTGACTTTCAGCCCTGAGCGAACCGGTTTGCTCTGACTTTGAAGTGGACCCACCAGCCCGCCCAGTGGTGAAATGTAAAATTTGTTACTACCGGTTCTGTGGGCGTGCCTTGGGGGGGGGGTAATATGACTGAGTGGGCATGGCCAACTTTTTTTTTTTTTTACTATTAAAATCATTTTTTCTACAACCTCTTCAGCTGAAGAGGTTGCAAAAAAAATGCTTTTAAAGCCTCTGACGATCCCAGCTGACTTGCCTGATCGGCAGAGGCTTTCTTTTTTAAAAAAAACATTTTTTCTACAACCTCTTCGGCTGAAGAGGTTGTAGAAAAAATGCTTTTAAAAGTCTCTGGTGATCCCAGCTGAGCCGTGCGATCATCAGAGACATCCTCTAAACTCTGCTGAAGATATTACTTGGCCTGGTGATGAAATGTTCAGAAACCAACCCACAAGCTCGGAGAACGAACTTTCACCCTCATCTTACACCTGACCTACAGATATTCACCACTATTGCAAATCACTCCTCCCTCCCTCCCCCCTCTCTCCCTCCCTCCCTCCCTCTCCCTCTTCTATTTGGTGTTTGAACCCTGAAAATGCCCTCACTTTTATTTTGTAAATTAATATTTTAGGGTATGTTAAGTATACAGCACATAACACCAGACACCACCACACACAGAAGTCCCGCGGAACTATTAATGGGAAGGGAACTAAGATCTAGTTTAGACAGACTACACCCCCATTACAGCACAGAGAAGCCGGTAGATTCCACCAGCAAGATTAGACAGTTCCAAGTAGGGGATAAAGTGTACGCAAAGAATTTTAGCGGAAACCCCTTATGGGTCCCAACAGAAATAGCTCAAATCACAGGCCCTCTATCCTACAGGATAGAAACGGAGGACAGACGGAGCTGGAAAAGACACATAGATCAGCTCAGAGGCCAATTAGTCAGAAGAGAACATGAATCACAAGAGGGAAACCAGGGCCGAGAAAAGAAACTTCACATAGGAACCACAGAAACAGATCAGGCCCTACATAAAACACCACCAAACGAACAACAGGGACAACACTCAAACCCGACTAGTGACAGCGGACACTTATCTGGGGTCCAGGAGAGAGTTCTTGATAGCAGCGACAGTCCACTGTTCTAGCTGAGGGAGGAAGAAATAAACATCCAACAAAATAGGCCCACACCATCGGCGGAGTTCGAGAGAGTTCCGGAGGCACCTCCAGAAGAGACACAGAACTCGACCTCTCGCTCCAAGGTCGCTGGAACAACTGAACTGTGCAGGTCAAGTCGCGCCCCAGAAAGACCTGCCTACTTGTGACTACGTGGCTTGAGAGACTCCAGGATTCGTCAGTGCTGATCTAGAGGGGAGGGGTGTTAAGTATTGAATGACAATTCAAACGGACCAATTAGAAGCGAGCAAATAGAGCGGGAGATTTAGAAACACTTCAGTGGCTGAAGCTGCGGACAGCTCCCTTTAAAATAGGCTGTCACGGCTCGGCAATCCATTGCTGTACTGGAGCTGAATAAAACTCATGTAACTGCTGTGTGTGTCCTATGTCCTTACTGTGCCCACTATTTAACAGGGTACTTTTCCTCTGTACAGTACTCTACTAATCCCCTGGAATTGCAATGAATTGAACTGCATTGGCTGCCCTGGCTGGAAATTGGGGTAAGAGTTATAGTCCCAACACATCTGGAAGCTGCCATGTTGGTGTGAAGTTTTTCCAGTGCCCCAGAAGTCCCTAAGAAGACCAGATGCAATGATCTCCTCCTAAAAGTTCCAGATGGAAAGTTCTGATGTCTGCCAACAATCTGAGATTTGCTTTATCATTTGTGTTTTAAAAAATTATTTGGATACTACTTCTTGTTCCAAAGAATTCTATCATCCTAAAATGTTTTAGAATAAAAGCAGAGTAGAAATCACCTGTTTATGACAAAGCTTAAAGAAATAAAGGAGGGCCACATTTAAAAGGCAAGGCTGTAAGAAATTTTACAAACACATTAATGTTGGGTTTGACTTAAAGAGGAAGCCATTCCATTTGGCAAATGATACCCATAAGAAAACCCACTCTTGAAGGAGGTCAGTGTCGCTATTAAGTGGAAACCTACAAACTATGCTAGGGAGTCTAGAACTATCTTTAAGATAGTTTAAGGCTTAAAGGAGTCATGCAGTTGAGGACATTGGTTTGTTTGTTTACAGGACTTATATGGCCACCCAACTCATACATAGGTGGCTCATAACAATCTTTTAAAAGATAGATCAGTGTTTCTCAACCTGGCTGGCTGAGGAATTCTGGGAATTGAAGTCCACATAGCTTAAAGCAGCCAAGGTTGAGAAACACTGACATGGATAAAAACATAAATGGTCTAACCAATCCCACCCCAGAATCAGCTAAATATCCTCTAAGCTAACTAATTTTGGGAAATATACTACAAAACATCTGGAGGGCACTAGGTTTATTCTTGATGTAAGCTTAGGAACATCTCTTGGCATGTCCATTTATATGCACTGGTTGCTACCTTCACGTGCAGCTAGTCCTTGTTTAGTGACCACCTATTTTAACAACCACTGAGTTACAAAGATGGTAAAAAAGTGATTTTATGACCAATCCTTGCGATTTATGACCTTGGCGATCTGTCCTTTCAAAGGAAAGCTGAAATAAGATCACCAGAAGAGTTGCAGTTTCACTTAATGTCCACTTTGCTTCATGACCCAGCTCACAGTCCCAAATGTGGTCACGAAATGAATATTATTCAAGGAGAATATTCGTAGCTCAGTATTGAAATGAGGGGTCCTTGGTGCTCTCTGAGCTGGGTTGTTTTCCTGCAGATGTTTTATTACCCAAACTAGATAACATCATGAATGCTAGCGCTAGCATCCATGATGTTACCTAGTTTGGGTAATGAGACACCTGCAAGAAAACAACCCAGCTCAGAGAGCACCAAGGACCCCTAAATGAGAACTACCTACATAGCAAATCTACGAATGTGTCACCAGAGAAATTCAGCTTGAAATAAACTATTTTTGAACCACTTCCAAAAGCAATTGCCCTTTTCATCCTGAAGGACAAAGCAGACAAAAAAGAAAAATATCACCATTGCCTGGTTCACCTTTTGACAATGAGGGACACAGTCTCCTGGTGAATGCGAGCACTTTTGATTCAGAAGAAGCTGGAGCTTCAGCAGGAAGCCCTACCACCGCACACAAGACTTTTAATGGATTTGTTCAATGATTACTCAGAAGCTTCTTTGCACATTGGCTTCATTAGCACTTTACCAGAAGAATGCTGACTTCATTGCTTCTGTTCCCAAAACCATCATGACGTTGGGTCTTCGTAGCTGTTGATCGATGGCACTTGGCTGTTTCCGTCAGCAACAGGGAGGAGATGGCTCATAGCTCCACGAACAAGGAAGAGATTATAGAACCTCAGAGCTTCCATCTAGTTAAAGCTTAAACGGGCCATGTAAACCAAAGGCCATAAACACACATCTCCTGCACTCACAATTGAGGTTGTGAGTTGATCACAATTGCAATATTAAAAAAGGAAGTGTATGCCTTTTTTTTTTTTTTTTTTTAATGTTTAAGAAGCATTGCTGCAGCAGGTGCTTGGCCCTTAGTTTACATGATTTGCATATTTGATATGTTTGGGGGTTTTTTATAATTGATTTCTATTATTTGTCTATGTGTGTATCTTTGGAGTGTTTTCAGAGGCCAGGAGTTGATCATTTTGTACTCCAGCCAGTGTCTCTTAGGATGGAAGATGCTTTAATATTGGAAAAATAAATTAATAAATAAAACTGACTCCCTTTTTTTTATTAAAAAAAAAAACCAAGATAGCTATAGTCAATGTTACTTTCATATGCTTAATGTTAATGCCAATATCACAGGCTGCTATTGATGTTATTGCATTTTACAGCATATTATTTGTTTTCTATCCTGCCTTTTGTAAATGATTCAAGATGGCAAACTTACCTAGTACAACTCCCTCATCCTCTTTTCCCAACAACAACAATCATGTGAGGTGGATTGGGTTGAGAAAGAGAGCAACTGGCCCAAAGTCACCCAGGTGGCTTTCGTGGCTCAGATGGGACTAGGACTCATGGTCCCACAGCTTTGTACCTGGTGTACCTGGTGCCTTAAGCACTAGACCCGTGATGGCGAACCTATGGCACGGGTGCCACAGGTGGCACACGGAACCATATCTGTGGGCACGCGAGCGTTGCCCTACCTCAGTCCAGCATGGATGTGCGCACTGGCCAGTTGATTTTTAGCCCTTCCAGGCCCACCAGAAGTCGGGAAATGGGCTGTTTCTGGGCCTCCGGAGGACCTCTGGGGTGGGGGGTACAAAGCCTCTGGAAAGCCTCTAGAAAGCCTCTGGGGCCTGGGGAGGGCAAAAAAATGGGCCTACCGTGCCATCACATGCCAAAAGCAGGGGGAGAGCGGGGGGGTCATGCGTGGGGGAATGGGGCGCATTGAATTATGGGTGTGGGCACACGCACATGCAATCTCCCCCACTCTACCCGCTTTTGGCACGTGACGGCAACTGCACTAGACCAACTGATTCTCAATTTAAAATTTGACAGGTAGTCCTCAACATACAACAGTTCATTTAGTGACTGATCAAAAAAGGGACGGATTCGGATACATTCGGATACTTGACAACTGACTCATATTTATGATGGTTGCAGTCATGTGATCCCCTTTTACAACCTTCTGACAAGCAAAGTCAATGAGAAAGCCAGCTTCTCTTAACAACTGTGTTATTAATTTAACAGCTGAGTGATTCACTTAACAACCGGGGCAAAAGAAGTCATAAAACAGGGCAAAACTCACTTAACAAATGTCTCACTTAACAACCAAACTATTAGGCTCCATTGTGGTCATAAATTGAGGACTATCTGTACATTGCTTGGAAAACCTTAAGAGGCAGAAAAAATGATTTCCACATCTTAATCTCAGTGTGGAATCTCAGAGGGATTTTAATTTAATTTTTTAAAAAATAGGGGGCTTTGGTTCTTGCTAAAGAAAAAAGTATTTTTTGGTCAAAGAATATATAACAACTGTAAAGAACAACAGGTAAATGAATTAAAGTATCCGTTTGGTACAAACTAGGAGAAGCATAGGATAGCTCACCTGAAGATGCAACATTATCTTTTGTCACTAGATAAAAATGTTGTTTCTCACAGGTACAGGTAGTCCTTGACTTATGACTACAATTGAACCCAAAGTTTGTGTTGTTAAGCAAGACAGTTGTTAAGTTAATTTTGTCCCATTTTACGACCTTTCTTGTCAGAGTTATTAAGTGAATCACTGCAATTGTTAAGTGAGTAACAGGGTTGTTAAATGAATTTGGCTTCCCCATTGACTCTGCTTGTCAGGTCACAAAAGGTGATCACATGACACCCACCACCACTCACCCGGGGACACTGCAACCATCATAAATATGAACCAGTTGCCAAGCATCTGAATTTGGGGATGCGGCAACGGTTGTAAGCAGTGGTGGGTTCCGCCCGGTTCTGCCGAGCCAGTAGCGGTGACGATATGACATCACTGAACCGGTTCTGCCCCACTCCCCCACCCACCCCACCCGCCCCCCGTGTTATTCTTACTATTTATTTATTTATTTTATTAAATTTATATCCCGCCCTTCTCCCCGAAGGGACTCAGGGCGGTGAACAGCCGAGAATTAAAATAACATGCAATATAAAAGTTAAAATAATTAATAATAAATTAAATTAAACGGCCACCCCAATTTAAAACCCCTAGCAATACAATTAAAACCCCTAAAACCTATTCAGGCCCCACCCCCAATGTATTGCTGCCTCCTGAGTCCCAGCTGATCAGCTAGAAGGAAAAAAATTGTTTAAACTCTTGCCGCAGGGCTTCAAAGGGCCGCCCTACAGCTGATCAGTGTTAAAAGGCAGTGTGGTGGTAGACCAGTGCCTCCAAAAACAAATGAGTAGACCGGTGCCTGCAAAAATAAATGGGTAGACCAGTGCCTCCAAAAACAAATGAGTAAACTGGTACAGCTCTGCAAGCAGTTAAAAGCCTGGTAGACCAGTACTTCTGCTAAATCCTAAAGAATTGTCACATGACCATCAAGCTACGCCCACAAAATAAGCCCCGCCCACAAAACCGGTAGTAAAAAATTTTAGAACCCACCCCTGGTTGTAAGTGTGAAAAAACTTGTTTTGAGTTCTGTTGTAACTTTAAACAGTCACTTAATGAACTGTTGTAAGTTGAGGACTACCTGTCTATCTGACAATAAGGGTTCAGTTTAGTAAGTTTTAAAATGGTAACAGGCATATTTTATTTTTATTTTTTTATTTTTTTTAAATTTGATTTATATGCCGCCCTTCTCCGGAGACTCAGGGCGGCTTACAGTGCGTTAAGCAATAGCCTTCATACTTTTGTATATTTATACAAAGTCAGCTTATTGCCCCCACAAACTGGGTCCTCAATTTACCTACCTTAGAAAGGATGGAAGGCTGAGTCAACCTTGAGCCTGGCGAGATTCAATCTTACTTTAATTGCAGACAGCTGGTGTTAAATTACAGTGCTCTGTCTGTTGAGCTATCCAGGCTTGAAGTGCTTTTCCTCATAAATGCTATTTATTATTGTATTTTATTGTCCATTTTAGTTTGTGAATAATTCAGAAAACAAGAAAATAAACAAATGTCCATGGTAATTCCCACAAAGGGTATAGTGGGAACATTTGGGATGGCTTTGATTACAAAATAAATAATTTTTCAAAGCAATCTTATCCAGGTTTTACTAAACATACAATTTACAGCCTGAGAAATACCCAGAAAATCAATTCTTGGTTTTAAGAGATGGCATTTATTATTATTTGACCTGATTTAATACTTACCGTAATTTACACAGCCAAAAATAAGGCAATCTCATTGTTTTGCCACTAGATGGCGCTCTTTGCACAATCTTTGATTTATAAAACAGGAAGCGTTGAATGGGCATTCTTGCTAACAAAGATGAAAAAAAGAGGGAGGGAGGAAGTCATAGCACTTTTCAGTACAGTATCAGAAGAGACCTCTGACTTGTTCTGAGGGGACTTCATCAGAACTTGCAAAAAAAAATATATCAACAACCATAAAACTGGTAAATCAAAAAGCAGACAAGCAGGAAAAGGATAATTTTCCCTTCTGAGTAATGCCAACTGTTTTCCCCCCTGGGGAAGGGGAAAAACTAATGCTGACCTATCATTCAGCATCTCACACTAACCTTTGAATCAGGGGTGAAATCCAGCAGGTTCTGACAGGTTCTGGAGAACCGGTAGTGGAAATTTTTGAGCAGTTCGGAGAAACAGTAAATACCATCTCTGGCTGGCCCCAGAGCAGGGTGGGAATGGGGAGTTTGCAGTATCCTTCCCCCAGGAGTGGGGAGGGAATGGGGAGTTTGGAGTATCCTTCCCCTGGAGAGGGATGGGAATGGAGATTTTGCAGTATCCTTCCCCTTCCACGCCCACCAAGCCATGCCCACAGAACCGGTAGTAAAAAAATTTGGATTTCACCACTGCTTTGAAGCCCAAAAGGATGTTCACCCCACCTGCATATGAAGCAAAATGCATATGCAAAGCAAACTCCAATGCAATTCCAAACCTGAGCACAAAAAGAGACCTGAAAGAAACCTACAAAAGATGTAAACATTTGGGAAATGTACAAACAAAAAAGCATACCATTTGCCAAAATATGCACAACAGGATACGGAGAGACAAAATAGTTTGTTATTAAGAACTCAATATTTTATGCAGCTTTCAGGTTATGATAACTGAGGGCAATTTGATGTTGAAATTTATGTAAATAACTTGAGAGTTTGGAAATGAGAATATGAGCAAGGCCCACGCTATCATATCCTTACATCTAAAAATATGATGAATCTAATTAAGTGTGCCCAAACCTTTGGGCTCATGAATCCCCTATCCATCATCCATCGCAACATTGAAGCATGTGAATTCAAACGTCTTTTCAAAAGCGTTGACTTGCATTTTCAGCAGAAAGTTGGCCATTCCATCATCTCACAGAGCAACAAATCTTCCAGAGACAGCTGACTTGTGACAAGGAGCAACCATCTGGAGTATTTGTGGACAATCTCAAGACCTCTCTTTGTCCAGACAAGAATTATCAAAGAGTTGATCTACTATCCAGCTCTTCATTTCACCATAGTTTTCAGTTCTGTGTCTTCAGTCTACATTTCTTCTTTGGAAGAACAAAAATGATTTCAACCTTCCTGTGGAGTGGATTTCCTGGTCTGGTGGGAGCTAATATAATGCTTGTGCAACCTTTGAATGCATTGCCAAGAGCTAAAAGGGAAAGGCTCTTGTCTTTACATTCCGCTGAAGGGTTCCAAAGGTACCTGATTGGTTACTTTGGAAATCAGAATGCTGGAAGAATAGAAAGCTCCAGATGTTCCAGCAGGGCTCCAATGAAGTGGCACTTCATTGATTAGGCCAAGAAAGACTGGAAATCTACTTTATTGACAATAGGCTATAGTAACACAGTCGTGAAAGCCTGACATCATTTTCCCTTCCTTTCTTCTTAGACCAAAGAGAATTAATGTGAGGTTGCTTTTAAAAAAGATGTTGAGATGCTGGAAAGAGTACAGAAAAGAGCAATAAAGATGATTAGGGGGCTGGGAGCTAAAACATATGAAGAACGGTCTCAGGAATTGGGTTTGTCTAATCTGATGAAAAGGACTAGGGTTGAGATGATAGCTGAATTCCAATATTTGAGGGGCTTCCATGAAGAAGAGGGGGTCAAGCTATTTTCCAAAGCACCAGAAGGCAAGACATGAAATAATGGATGGAAACTAATCAGGGAGAGAAGCAGTCTAGAACTAAGGAGAAACTTCCTAACAATGAGAACAATTAACTAGTGGATCGGCTTGCCTTCAGACATTGTTGGTGCTTAATTACTGGAGGTTTTTAAGAATAGACTGGACAGCCACTTGTCTGAAATGGTATAGGGTCTCCTGCTTGCGCAGGGGATTGGACTAGAAGACTTCCAAGGTCCCTTCCAACTGTTATTCTGTTAAATTACTTACTAATATTTTGTTTCTTTCTAGATTTTTATTTGTGCTTCGCATTTTTTTCTAAGGTCATCTCTGTGATTCTCAACAACTTCCCTGGAATTGCGGATAATTTAGAGTACATCTGCAAAGGGAGATGAAAGCATTACTGAGAAAAGTCATGCTTTCTCTCCCCTTCCTGTACTCCTCTTGGTTTTCTATGTTATCATCTCCTTTTTGTTATTTTTCCCGCTCATTTTTAAAATGTGTTCATGTATGCACATGGTTGAATTATGAAGACATAGATATCCTTGAGTCAATTTCAACTCTGGGTCACTACTAGCATATAACCAGGGGTGCTATTCAGCAGGTTCTGACAGGTTCTGGAGAACCGATAGCGGAAATTTTGAGTAGTTTGGAGAACCGGCAAATACCATCTCTGGCTGGCCCCAGAGTCGGGTGGGAATGGACATTTTGCAATATCTTTCCCCCAGGAGTGGGGAGGGAATGGGGATTTTGCAGTATCCTTCCCCTAGAGTGGGGAGGGGAGGGAATGGAGATTTTGCAGTATCCTTCCCCTGCCATGCCCACCAAGCCACGCCCACAGAACCGGTAGTAAAAAAAAAATTAATTCCACCACTGCATACAACCCTACCATTTACTTGGCAACAATAGAAAGTTTTCCATTAGTTTCTTTTTCCTCTTTCTCATTCTAGCCTACAGCCTCTGTATTCCCAAGGAATCTGCCAGTCAAGTAGTAATCAGGCCTGCATTTGCTTATCTTCCAAGGAAGGTCTGCCAGGTACAACTGCCTGCTGTTATTAACTAAATGCTGTAGGCTCATCAATAAGTACAGTTATTGGCTGAACACAAAGCAAGGTTGTATTTATACCAATAAAGAAGAATATTTGTTGCTCAGGGTTGAAATGAGGGATCAGCACTCCTTATTAGCACTGATGATGTTACCTAGTTAATGTAATGAAACATCTGCAAGAAAACAAGCAAGCTCAGAGAGCACCAAGGACTCCTCAGGGTTCTATTTGTATACAAATACCCATTTGTATTGGAATACAAATGCACATTTGTATTTGTGTTTGTATTTTCAGGCCTACAAATGTTGCTTGGAAACCTTGATAGGTATTATTTATCTGATAATAAATAAATAATAATAAATTTATATAATGTATAAATTTATGTTATAAATAAATTTATTTATAATAAATAATGAATAAATAATAAATGTATCTGAATTCTTAAAAACTGAATGATTTCCTTGAGCCTTGGTAGTACAGGGGTTTAAGGCACCCTGTTATTAAGCTGATTAAGACCAGCTGCCTGCAATTACTGCAGGGTTTGAATCTCGCCAAGGCTCAAGGTTGACTCAGCCTTCCATCCTTTCTAAGGTAGGTGAAATGAGGACCCAGTTTGTGGGGGCAATAAGCTGACTTTGTATAAATATACAAAAGAATGAAGGCTATTGCTGAGCACATTGTAAGCCGCCCTGAGTCTTCGGAGAAGGGCGGCATATAAATCAAATTTAAAAAAAAAAAATGAAATATATGATAATATGACACTGATTTGTAAAATAATCTTAATGTCACATTCTATTTTAAAAGAGAATATTTGTAGCCCAGGGTTGAACTGAGGGGTCCTTGGTGGTCTCTGATCTTGGTTGTTTTCTTGCAGATGTTTCATTGCCCAAATTAGGTAACATCATCAGTGCTAGGTTAGGCAGATTGTTAAATTATTTGAATCCCACCACTGGCTAAAACATATGATGAACAGTTGCAGGAACTGGGCATGGCTAGTCTAGTGAAGAGAAGGACCAGGGGAGACATGATAGCAGTGTTCCAATATTTGAGGGGCTGCCACAGAGAGGAAGGAGTCAAGCTATTTTCCAAAGCACCTGAAGGCCAGACAAGGAATAATGAATGGAAACTGAACAAGGAGAGATTCAACCTGGATATAAGGAGAAATTTTCTGACAGTGAGAGCAATCAACCAATGGAACATCTTACCTTCAGAGGTTGTGGGAGCTTCATCACTGCAAGCTTTCAAGAAGAGACTGGACTGCCATCTGTCAGCAATGGTGTAGGCAGGGTCTTCTGCTTGGGCAGAGGGTTGGACTAGATGACCTACAAGGTCCCTTCCAACTCTGTTAATCTGTTAAAAAGGCTAAAAAAAACACATGCTAGGAATGACCTGCAGAATACTAGATCCAGTAGATCACCTTCTTTAGGTGACCTAATAGGAAAAGCCTCCAGCAATTTGTTTTTAAATTATTGGGGTTTTAAATTTGTTCAGCCAAATTATTTCATTCGTTATATTTTATTTTAAATTTTGTATTTATATGTTTTATTCTATGGCTGTTCACCGCCCTGAGTCCTTCGGGAGTAGGGCGGTATATAAATTCAATAAAGAAAGCTATTTTATAGTATATTGCAGAATAACAATAGCAGTTACACAATGCTAATGAAAGGCAGGACAGATGAAAAATGTATCACTTCAAGAAAAGACCCAGATGATGATCACAGGAAGTGGTTAACTGATAATGGTGGGGAGAACCAGGCTCCAAACTGTGATAAACTTTAAAGGTCAAAAGACTGGGTCCCCAAATGGGATGAGAACTTACAGGGAAGATAAAATACTAGCGCACACATTATCACTCAGATCTAGTTAGCAATTAAGCTGCCGTATTCTGTACCAAGTGGGTGGTTTTCTAGAAGGCATCAGAGGCTGTAGTTGCAGCTGCCCGAATGCCAAAGAACTGTACAATGAAAAAGACATAACCCAGTGACACTATGCAGCAGGTCTAAATTCGTTAGTACAGTTTTTCAGATTGTTCTATACCTAGTTCATTAGTTTCATCCTCAGTTCTCCCATCTGTACAATGGCTGGAACAGTAGAAGTGTTTCCTTGTGAGGACTCAGTTTATAAAACACTTTGTGCCAAGGTATCAGATCTCAAATCCTGCCAGCCCTGATTAAGTGGGGTATATCCTGAGGTCAGATTGAAGCCCAGCAACTTCTCTGCACTGTGATAATTGAGGGTTTGGGTGTTGCATTGCATTCTGCCACGTGACTGCCTGTTCAGCATTTGTCAGCCAGAGTTCCCTGAAGCTGAGTTGAGAAAATGAAGTTTGAAAATCCCATGAGATGCTGCCTAACCTACAAGGTGTCCTATTATTTTTATATAATACCATGACCTAGCATTTTCAGGCTTCTGCTGAGAGACCCAAGGCTTTTAGTGCAGGAGATGGGCCTCATGAAGAAGATAAGATTGCTTTTTGTAAACAACAACAACAACAAAAAGCTTTGGATTCATCTCAATGGATCAGTCTAAGGCAGGGGCGGGAAACCTTGGCCCTTTTATGACGTGGACTTCAACTCCCAGAATTCCTGAGCCATGCATGGACTTCAACTCCCAGAATTCCAGGCTCAGGAATTCTGGGAGTTGAAGTTCACAAGTCATTAAAGGGCCACGGTTCCCCGCCCCTGGTCTAAGGGATAGGGGCCCTCAAGGTTTTTTTTTTTTTTTAATGTTAAATGCCATCAATCCCAGGCCTAATGGCCAGTTACAATGACTGGAAGTTGTAGTCCCAAATACCCTGTTTCCCCGAAAATAAGACATCCCCTGATAATAAACCCAATCGGACTTTTGACCGCATGCGCTAAAATAAGCCTCCCCCTGAAAATAAGCCCTCCTCAAAAATATTTAAAAACAGAGCTGGAAATCAGGTAAGATGGCAAGAGGAGCCCCATCTTGCTCCATGTGCCCCAAAGTAATAAGACTTCCCCAAAAATAAGGCCAAGCGCTTATTTCGAGGTTCAAAAAAATATAAGACAGGGTCTTATTTTTGGAGAAACACAGTAGCACTGGGTGACCTCTCCTTAGAAAAATAAAGGGGGCGGTGTTTGTTCAAATTGTTAATACAGGTAGTTCTTGAAGTACAACAATTGGGACCAGACTTTCCATGTTAAGCAAGGTGATTGTTAAGTGAGTTGTGCCTCATTTTGCAACCTTTTTTGCCACAGTTGCTAAGCGAGTCATTGTGAATCACATGGTCCTTAAACAAATGCAGCTTCCCCCATTGACTTTGCTTATCAGAAGCCATCTGAGAAGGTCACAAATGGTGATCATGTGACCCCAGGATGCTGCAACCGTTGTAAATATCAGTTGCCAAGCACCAGAATTTTGATCATGTGACTGTGTGAATGTTACAACAGTCTTAAGTGCAAGGATCAGTAATAGGTCACTTCTTCTCAATACATAATTGTATAATCTCTAGAAAGAACAGAGCACAATTAATAAATAATCCTGAGCACTCAAATCAGGCACACTATAAATCAAATAGTTTATCATTAGCTTAACATAGGGTTTCTTACCTTCAACAACTTTTAAAATATGTAGACTTCAACTCCCAGAATTCCCCAGCCAGCCTTGCCAGTAGGTTGTTTGAAAAGAATATAAATTCAGAAGTGAACATGTCTACTTTTTAAAAAATCATTTTTATTAAAACTTTGAAACAAATAGATAAAAACTAACAAAACTAATAAGTACAGGTGGTCCTCAACTTATGACGGTTCACTTAGTGACCATTCAAAGTTACAACGGCACTGAAAAAAGTGACTCATTACCATTTTTCACACTTATGACCTTTGCAGTATCTCCCTGGTCACGTGATTTCAATTCGGAAGCTTGACAATGGACTCCTTTTGATGACAATTACTGTGTCCCCTGGGTCATGTGATCACCTTTTGCGACCTTCTGACAAGCAAAATCAATGGGGAAGCCAGATTCACTTAACAACCGTGTTACTGATTTAACAACTACAAGTGATTTACTTAACAAATGTGGCAAGAAAAGTTGTAAAATGGGGCAAAACTCACTTAACAAATTTCTCAACATAAATGTTGGGCTCAATTTTGGTCATAGGTTGAGGACTACCTATAGTAAGCAGAAAGAAATCAAACAAGGAGCAAAAAATGTAAGAAAAGAAAACAGTTTTTAAAAATTGAAAAAAAAGTAGAAGGAAGCAGCTTCCAATATTATTCACAGTACAAACATTTTAACCTTTCTCTCTAACGTTACATCATATTGCTCTTCTTTTTATAATATATCCCATCTGATTATTGAAACCATAAGTCACAAGCTCATTTTTTTTTCATTTTTAGGCAGAAAGTCCATAAGAGGCTTCCAGTTAGCAATAAATGTAAATACTGTCTTTATTTTAATTAATGAAGGTAACTTATTCATTTCAGCAAAATCTGTCAATTTCATCAACCATTCCTCCACCGAGGGTAGTGTCAAATCTTTCCATCTCTGTGCATGCAGAAATCTTCCTAGGATGATCTTATATTGAAATATACAGTAGGTAGTCCTTGATTTATGACCATATTGGGCCTGGGATTACAGTTGTAAATTGTTGTGGTCATGAAGTGGGCCACCATATGACCCTGCTCGACGTTTCAACTTTTTTTGTAGTGATTGTTAAAGAAACACAGCAATTGATGAGCAAATCCATTTTATCCAATGAGTGGGTGGGTTTTTTTATCAGAAACGAAGTAAACAGCAGAAACTGAGGGGGGTGGAAACACCCAAAATTGCAATCATGTGATCACCAGGATGCTGAAAATTACCATAAATATGACCTGATTTTCATATATATCCTTTGCACATGTATAGGAGCAGCACAGTAACAGTGACTTTAGTTCCCAAGGTAGCCATAAAATCCAATCCAATCCAAATAATCGGTGCATCAACTCTCTTTTCCAGAAAACCACTAATTCTTCCGGTGGGCCTACATGGATCAGAATTCCCTACTGACTGGCATATTATGCTTCCCTTGAAACATGACCACATGACATCAAGTTTTGGTACGCTGCAAAATAACTGCATAACTGCATTATGCCAGACCAATTCTTGAATACAGCTCATCTGTCTGGAACCCGCATTGCATATCGGACATTAATACAATTGAACGAGTCCAGAGATATTTCATAAGAAGAGTCCTCCACTCCTCTACTCGCAACAAAATACCTTATGCCACGAGACTCGAAATTTTGAGCTTAGACAACTTAGAGCTTCGCTGTCTTCAGTCTGACCTAAGCATAGTACATGAAATCATCTGCTACAATGTCCTACTAACAAATGAATACCTCAGCTTCAACTAAAACAATACAAGAGCACACAATAGATACAAACTCATGGTAAACCGATCCAAACTAGACTGCAGAAAATACGATTTCAGTAACAGAGTTGTCAACGCCTGGAATGCACTACCTGGCTCTGTGGTTTCTTCCCCAAATCCCCAAAACTTTAACCTTAGACTGTCTACTGTAGACCTCACCCCATTCCTAAGAGGTCTGTAAGGGGCATGCATAAGTGCACCAGCATGCCTACCATCCCTGTCTTAATGTTTCCTTTTATTTGTATCCTTTTCATGTATTTATAATTATGTTTTTTTATTATTATTATTATTATTTTTTATTATTATTATTATTATTATTATTATTATTATTATTATTATTATTATTTAAATTTATATATCGCCCTACTCCCGAAGGACTCAGGACGGTGAACAGCCAAAAGATAAAATACACATAGTAGAAACGTTAAAAACCATTTAAAATACATTAAATACTTTGGCCCAAAACAAATTTAAAACACTCCAATTTTTAAGACAAATTTAAAAATAGCAATTTAAATGGGAAGTTAGGCCAGACCAGCCTGCTGGAATAGGAATGTTTTGAGGGCACGGCGGAAAGTACACAGATCCAGGATCCTCCATATCTCCGGGGGGAGCTCGTTCCAGATGGCAGGTGCCCCCACAGAGATGGCTCTCCCCCTGGGGGCCGCCAGTCGACACTGTTTGACCGACGGCACCCTGAGAAGCCCTTCTCTATGGGAGCGTACTGGTCGGTGAGAGGCTACTGGTGGCAGAAGGTAGTCTCGTAGGTACCCCGGTCCTAAGCCATGGAGCGCTCTAAAGGTGGTAACCAAAACCTTGAAGCACACCCGGAAGACCACCGGGAGCCAGTGCAGCTTGCGCAGGAGGGGAGTCACATGGGAGCGCCACATCGTACCCATTACCACCCGCGCGGTGCATTCTGGACCAGCTGGAGCCTCTGGGTGCTCCTCAAGGGGAGCCCCATGTAGAGAGCATTACAGCAGTCCAGGCGGTAACTACTGTAATGCTCTCTTTCACTTGTTTCACTTGTATCTGTCATAAAATACATGCTTGATGAAATAAATAAATAAATAAATAAATAAATAAATAAATAAATAAATAATAAATAAATAAATAAATAAATAAATAAATAATAAATAAAATTGTATGAATCAACTCAACCTAACAAGCGTAGCTCTTTCCAACTAGAAAAGGGAAATGGAGAATCGGTTGGGGAAAAAAAAACCCAACATTTGAAATGTAGATGTACTGAAAGAAACTGGGCCAGGAAGGAGGTTCTCTTCTCTTGGCAATTGCTCAGACCTCTCTAGAGAAGCCTTCCAGAAATATTGACAATCAAGCCAAGTATGTAGGGTGTTTGTTTTTATTATTATTATTATTTTCCCTGATACTTTAAAGATCTTTTAGTAATTCAAAGGGGGCACCTGATTTAAAGGAAAAGTTAAAATGAAGCCTTATTATTATGGTTGGTTGCACCCAGGTGTTTGGACTGGATTTGGCATTTTTACTCACCTATCGAATCCTTTCCAAGAACCTGGGGTAGACAGATGTTCTTCTTTGATGCTGTTAAAGGTATGAAATTGCCCCAAATAAAGCTGCCTTTTGCAATTGACTCTTGGTGATTGTGTCAATGATGATGGTGTTCAAGTGGTTTTGGGATTGTTATTATTTAACAGAGCTTGAAACCAGTCCCTGGTGAATTTTCACAAAATTTGTCTTAATTAAAAATGGGGGGAAAATGTATTTTAAAAAAGCATTTATTTATTGTATTTATTTATTTATTGGTTCGATTTATATGCCGCCCTTCTCCGGAGACTCAGGGCGGCTTATAATGCGTTAAGCAATAGCCTTCTGCTGTGGCCCCGTCCTCTGAGCCTATCCCATTGGAGGAAGAAAGCTCTGAGAATGAGGAAGAGGAGTCAGCCAGTCCTCCCTCTCCAGGCCCCTCCCCTCTGGCACTGTCTCAGGTGCCGGCCGAGGGAGAGGAGATTAGCCGAGAAACAGATGTCTCGGATGAGAGTGAGGGAGAGACACCATTCCTGGACGCACGCCTCCGAAGGCGTGATAAACGATTGCAGCAGCTCAGGAGGCGTGCTAGGGATTAGAACTGAGTCACTGGACCACATCCCAGAGACTATATAATAGAGGGTGGTGGCCAGTGATCCCTGTGACGAACAAAACTAAACCTTGGATAGTCACTAAAGCCTCGTCCAGAACTGCTGAGAGGAATATTTATTTCTTGTACGCTGAGTATATTATCTTTCTGTTTTCTGTGGAAATAAATGCACTTGGCAGACGGTGTGTATATCGCTGCCAAGTTGGAGATAAAGACCTGGGTGTGTGCCAAAGTGTTTCCTTAACCCTCAGCTGGCTGTGTTTGTGTGTGTGTGTGGACGGGGACAGATCACCTTCATACTTTTGTATATACCTGCTTAGTTGGGCTTTCGACCCCCCCCAAGCGGTGTTCTTTTTTTATACAAAGTCAGCTTATTGCCCCCACAATTCGGGTCCTCATTTTACCTACCTCGAAAGGATGGAAGGCTGAGTCAACCTTGAACCTTATAAGGTAAATATTAGTTTTGTTGTTTTTATGTAATGTCTTTTTGGCCAGCTAAGCTATAACTATAAACCAGGGGTGAAATCCAGCAGGTTCTGACAGGTTCTGGAGAACCGGTAGCGGAAATTTTGAGCAGTTCAGAGAATCGGTAGCAGAAATTTTGAGTAGTTCAGAGAACTGGCAAATACCACCTCTGGCTGGCCCCAAAGTGGGGTGGGAATGGAGATTTTGCAATATCCTTCCCCCAGGAGTGGGGAGGGAATCGGGATTTTGCAGTATCCTTCTCCTGGAGTAGGGAGGGAATGGAGATTTTGCAATATCCTTCCCCTGCCATGTCCACCAAGCCACGCTCACCAAGCAACACCACACCCACCAAGCCACGCCCGGTAGTAAAAAAATTTGGATTTCACTACTGCTATAAACACTGAAAATATGATTAAAACAGTTGAAGTCACTGTTAACAGTTCATATTAGTTATGTTTTACTAAGTCATCACCTCTAAACCTAATCTCTTTTGACAATGGGAAGGGAAAGAGCAGAAAATTGTTTTCTGTTCAAACTGAATCCTTTGTCATAATATTATAGAGCTGTCCCTATTATACAGTTGTAGACCTACAACTGGAATTTAGGATCATTTCCTTACAGGAACATGGTCATGCATCACATACAACATGCTATAACATAATTTCTTGAGACATAAGACTTAAAATACTAGTCCAGTTTTTATGTGGGAAGCCCATAAGCTAATGTACTTCAGAACAAATCTTATAATTGTGTTCTCCAAATAGTTAACGTCAGTGATAGACTTTAATTCTTGATGAATCTATCTTCTTTTAAAGCCATGTAGGCCGGTAGTCATTATTATATCTTGTTGTGGCAAATTAAACTTCATAGTATCCTGTATAAAGTAGATCTATTTTTCATCTGTCCTAAATTTCCACCGTTCAGCTTCACTGGATTATGGTGAGAAATTGCAGGGAGGCTGGGAAGGTTAGAGGTGAGTCATAAATGGTAATTCAGGCCAGGTGGGGATACATTGAAAGCATTTCAAACAGACTCCATCATAACTAATTCACTATAAAGAGAGCTTGGAAATTCCTATTACTGTTTCCAAGATTCTGCATTCAGTCTGGGATACCATTCAAGACATGTAAGTGGTGTTGATGTCATTCTTGCTCTCAGTGTCATGCCAGCTACATGGGGCTTGATAAGTTCTCGGGAGAGAGGAGAAATTATTTTCTTGTCCATGCAAAATCCCATAAAAATTCTAGCTAAATAAATTATATTCCTCCCTGGTTGTTTTCTAATGAAACAGATTTCATCTCATGTGGTAGTGGAAGCATCTCTCAGACTGAAAGCAGAACCAGAGATACTAGGGAATGAATCTGGGATCTTCTACGTGAAAAATCTGAATCAGTGAATCTCAATAGAACTGGAAGAGACCTTGGAGGTCTTCTAGTCCAGCGGTCACCAACTGGTGGTCCGTGAGTATTTTTTGGTGGTCCACAGAAAAAATATTTGCATTTTTTATGTTACACTAAATCAGGGGTCCTCAAACTACGGCCCCTGGGCCAGATACATGCAATGAATGTTTGTGTTGCTGCAGAGAGTCTCCCCCTTCGGGGTCTTTTTGTGCAGGTCGGAGGGGGGGGGAGAAATTCCGACTTGGGGTCTGTTTCAGCCTCCTGGTGTGGGGCTTTGGGTGAAGGCTGGAGGGAAGCGCCACTGGTGGTGAAGAGCTGGAGACCATGATACAGTAGGACTGTATCATGGCCATCTTAGCCAGCTGAGCCTCCAGGCGCTGGTACCTGGCCTTGCACTCCTGCAAGTCTTTCCTCTGCTTAGAAAGCCTATGCTCATAGTCCTCAGTGAGTTGCTTCTGCTGAGCCTCCTTCTCGGCCAGATCCAATTTGAACTGAGCCAGCTGTTTTGCCAACTCTTTCTCATCGTGGCTGCTTAGCTCCAATGACTGCTTCCTGTTGGGGCCCTAAGGAGCCCGGGCAGGCAGGTGATGAGTGGGTGGGAGGGGAGGGGCGAGTAGAGGCTGGTGAGGCACCCCTTGACATGAGTGACATCGAGTTGGCCACGCCCATCCAGGCACATGACCACCTAGCCACGCCCACCCAGCCGGTCATTAGGCCGATCATATTAGTGGTCCATGGAATTTAAAATTATGAATTTAGTGGTCCCTGAGGTCCGAAAGTTTGGTGACCCCTGTTCTAGTTCAACCCTCTGCTCAAGTAAGAGACCCAATACCATTTCAGACAAGTGGCTGTCCAGCCTCTTCTTAAAAGTGAACCTTGGTCACCATACTACAAAAAAGATGTTGAGGCCTTGGAAAAAGTTCAGAGAAGAGTAACTAAGATGATCAAAGGCCTGGAGACTCAAACATATGAAGGACGGCTGCAGGATTTGGGTTTGGTTAGTTTAAAGAAAAGAAGAATTAGGGGTGACATGATAGCAGTATTCCAGTATTTGAGGGGCTGCCACAAAGAAGAGGGGGTCACATTATTCTCCAAAGCACCTGAGGGCAGGACAAGAAACAATGGTTGGAAACTAACCAAACAGAGAAGCAACCTGGAATTAAGGAGAAACTTCTTAACAGTGAGGACAATTAACCAGTGGAATAGCTTGCCATCAGAAGTTGTGGGCGCTCCATCACTGGAGACTTTTAAGGTAAGATATAAAGGTGGGGTATAAATGGGAGTGGGAGTGGGAAAGGACAGCAGGCAAGCAGGCAAGACAGACAGACAGACAGACAGACAGAATAGGGAAGTTCTGAGTATTTTGCCTCACTCACTATCAACTGCACCCTATACTGTCTCTTCCCTTGGCTGCATCTCTTCATCCAGTCTCCCAAAATCTTTCCCACATATCATTACAGAGGGTGCTTATTGGTCCCCCATGAGTACAGATGTGTATGCTGGGTACAACAAGGAAGATTTTCTCGGAGAAGCCCTGGAGATGATTGAAAAATATTTTTGCTACAAGCCAGAATGTGTCCAGATGTTGAGACACAATAGATGCTTTGTTGCTTGGATTTTGGTGGCTTAAGAATCTCAGGAGATCATGATTTCTAATTCATACCTGAAATAGTATAGGTTCTCCTGCTTGAGCAGGGGGCTGGACTAGAAGACCTCCAAGGTCCCTTCTAGCTTTATTCTATTCTAAAAATCTGCTCTGGAACAGCTGAATAAACACCTTTAAGAATGTATCTGACAGTGCTTCCATGTTGAGGTCATCATGCAAGTCCAGAACCAGCTTCACACTTGTGTGATTTCACCTGGTGTCTGTTCTCAAAAGGTAAGCCAATCACTTCCAGCTCAGCTGTGGTATCTGATGCCTCACCAACAGTGATCTTTCCTTTGAAAAATTAAGGCTCGGTTGGTGGGCTGAAACTAATTATGGTAGTCTAGCTCATAAAATCCAGGAACTTTTGAGACATCATTGTACCCAAAGTAAGAAGCCATTCTGGGAAAAGAAAACTCTAGCAACTTTTGTGTATCAAATACAAGATATACAAATATAACCTGGGTCTTTTCCTCTCCTGCCCATTGTATGTAAGGGGGTAGAAGTGATTTTTTTTTTTAACGGGAGATGCTGTTGCCATTTTTTAAAAAATTTGATTTATGTGCCGCCCTTCTCCGGAGACTCAGGACGGCTTACAATGCGTTAAGCAATAGCCTTCATACTTTTGTATATTTTTATACAAAGTCAGCTTATTGCCTCTACAAACTGGGTCCTCATTTTACCTACCTTAGAAAGGATGGAAGGCTGAGTCAACCTTGAGCCTGGGGAGATTCGAACTTACAGTAATTGCAGACAGCTGGTGTTAATCACAATGCTTTTAGTCTGCTGAGCCACCAGGCCCATTTGCTTTGGGTTCTGGTAAAGATATAGTTTGGCTGTGTGAAAACTATATTTCAAAGCACTTCCTCCATTGTTGTTATTCCATATGAACAAAAAAAAAAAAAATAGATTGGGCCATTTATTGGCTAGATGCCCTTTATTCTAAAGCTAAAGGGCAAACTGCAATTTCTTTCTCTTAATAATTGGAAGGGCATGAGAGAATTTTTGTAGCTCTGAGACCTGCTATAATTCAGGGTTGTTACTCAGGAGAGGCTGGGCCTTCTGAAGATCAGCTGGAGGAAGAGAAACAGTATTTTGAGGCTCGTGGACATAGAGACAATGGCAGACTAATTTCAAAATCTTCACACGTGTTCCAGCATCCCTGTGGTCATATGATCAAAAGTCAGACACTTGGCAACTGGCATGGATTTATGACAGTTGCAGGGTCCCAGAATTATGTGATCACTTTTTGCAACCTTCTGACAAGCAAGGTCAATGGGGAAGCCTGATTCACTTATCAACCGTGTTACTAATTTAACAACTGATTCACTTAAAAACTGTGGCAAGGCAGGTCATAAAATGAGGCAAAACTCACTTAACAAATGTCTCACCTGACAACAGAAATTTGGGGCTCAATTGTGGGGGTAAATCTACCTATAGTTGCATCAAGTTGTTTCATGGTCTTAACCTATTATGCATAGCTCATTCTTCATCCATGACTTTAAAAATGACTAATAACAGAGTATTGAAAGATGGAGTCTGTTGTACAGTTCCTCCCGGCCAACTTTCCAAGCTCCCTTTCTATTTGTTGTGACCCAGGCCCACGTAATTAATATTAAATGCAAACAGTTCCAAAAAACAAACAGATTTTATTAAAACAGATGAGAATTAACTCATTCTCAGCGTATTCTAAATGAAATGAAAGCAAAGTCCTTAAAACACCAGTCTTTAGTTTATCTCTGACCTTGGGATAATTAGGCAAACTGCCAAAGGCTTTTCTTGGCAACAGTTCAGGAACAGAAGAAATAACTACAACCACGCAAGAAGCAATTTTCTTAACGGTTGTTTTCCGGCAAAGAGCCCAAGAGCCGTTGCTGGTCTTTTAAGCCTTATGGGATGGGCCAATCATCTCTTGGCTCTACTCCTGAGTCATCCTCTCTGCTTTAGCTGCTCCTGCCTTCTGGCAGCTCTTCTCATACATGCACTAGGAACAGGCTCCTCCTGTTCCTCTGCCTCTCTACTGTCAGCCTCTGGAGGCTCCAAAGTCTGCACATCGCTCCCCGACGGCCCTGGCCCCATCTCTGCCTCCGACGCAGAGCCGTCATCCGGGCCTTCCCCAGCCTCCAGGACTGGCCCATGTTCTTCCTCAGCCTCATCGCTGTCCGACTCTGCTGCCAGCTCCACAGGCTGCTGGTGGCCCACAACACTATCCTTCATTACGGTAGTCCTTGATTTACGACCACAATTGAGCCCAAAATTTATGTTGCTAGATGAGAAATTGGTTATGGAGTTTTGCCCCATTTTACGACTTTGCTTGCCATGTTTGTTAACTGAATCACTGCAGTTGTTAAATTAGTAACATGGTTGTCAAGTGAATCTAGTTTCCCCATTGACTTTGATTGCCGGAAGGATGCAAAACCTAATCATTTGATACTGGGACAAGCCTGCAACCATCATAAATGTGAGTTAGTTGTCAAGCATCTGCATATAAATCACGTGACCATGGTGATGTTGCAACGGTCATAAGTGTGAAAAATAGTCATAAACCACTTTTTTCAGTGTCGTAACTTCGAACGGTCACTAAATGAACTGTTGTAAGTCGAGCACTACCTGTAATAGACTCTCTCTTTCCTGCTCATTGGATATAGATGGTTAATCATGATAACAACACAAACCATAACATTCTAATGAGCTTGGCAATAAGTTAACATGTTAGTTCCTGGAACTGAGAAAGTAGTGTGTTCCCTTCAGTATTTTGATTGCCTTTTCTCAGTGCACACCTGCACGAATCAGTAGTATGGCGCCTTGTTTGCTTAGCCCACCTCTCCTGGTCCCCTTATAAATCTTGCAGTGACCTAGTTTTCTAACCTCAATAGTGTCTTCCACCTGCCCCTTACCTCACTAATTCAGCATTTCAGCCCAAGAACCCTCATAAATCCAGAAGGGCTGTCAGAGATCTGATGGTCTGTTTTTTTTTACATTCACAGATTTTTACAGGCAATAACTTCCATCTCTTTATATATTTGAAAAAGGGTTTCTATAAAACGCAGCTGCGCTTGTCCCGGGAAATGCTCTACCCAAATTTCAAATCACCCTTTTTGCTAAAACCAACAAATTCTGAATCATATTAAACAGTAATTGCTCATTAAGCTGAGAACCATCTGTCTGTTTAGGGTGATTTTGGCTGGGTGGAGTTGGAGAAGCAGCCCCAGGCTTTACACATGGAGGAAGCCTCATGCAAAGCAGAATTCAATATTTGAAACTGGACGGATGGATCAACTTAGTAAATACATCAGTTAAAATTTTAAAGTCCAGTGTAGGTAGTCCTTGACTTATGGCCACAATTGAGCCCAAAATTTCTTCTACTAAGCAAGCAGTGGTGGGTTGCCCCCAGTTCACACCAGTTCTATAGAACCAGTAGTAAAACCGGCGGAAGGCTCCACCCACTGACCCTGATGTCATCAGAATGCTTCTGCGCATGCACAGAAGAGCGCATGTGCAAGTGAAGCAAGCGCGCACACGCAGCCCCGTTACAAAATGGTAGTAAAGGTAAGTAGAACCCACCCTGTAAGCAAGACTAAATCAAGTGAATTTTGTCTCATTTTATGACCTTTCTTACCACTGTTGTTAAGTGCAGTGTGAATCACTGCAGTTGTTAAGTTACTAACATGGTTGTTAAGTGAATCTGGCTTCCCCATTTACTTGGCTTGTCAGAAGGCCGCGAAAGGTGATCTCATGACCCATCATAAACACATGCCAGTTGCCAAGTTTTGTTCATGTGACCATGGGGATGCTGCAACGGTCGTAAGTGTGAAAAATGGTCATAAGTCACTTTTTCAGTTCTTTTGTAACTTTGATCACTAAATGAATAGTTGTAAGTCGAGGACTACCTGTAATTAATTTAGTATGTTTGATTGATGCATCCACCCTAAATTTTCCCATTTGCTGAGATATTGCCTTCCTTCGGCCAAAAAAACAGTAGGAAAAAGTAATTGCATTGACAAAGAATACGGAGAAAAGAAAGTGGGTGGGATGGGATCTCCAATGAATCTCTTTTGTCATTAAATTCTCTCCAACTCTTGCTATAAAAGTGGAAAGCCACATTTTCATTCTGAGAAGGGGGGGAAATAAGGTTAGCTGATATTGGGCAATCCCTGATAGTATCATCATGTGTATTTATTTAATTTATTTATATTCCCAATTTCCATTGTGGCCCACTGGCAAATAATACTATGAACATTGGTTTCATTGGCTTCATTTGCGACTGATTATTATTAATTAAATGTATATGTTGCCCGACTCCCTGCAATTCCAGGAGGTTTATAAATGATTGAAAGCTTGAAAAACATGACAGGAAAAATGACAAGAAATGAAAAAAAGGGTAGATGTGGAAGAATAACAAAATGGCTGAAAAACGAGAAGTCAACCTAGGTTAAAAGGGGGGTTCAGTCACACTCATCAAAAGGCTGGCTGAAAAGCCTGGTCTTTGTTGTTGTTAGTTGCAAAGTCATGTCCGACCCATAGCAACCCCATGGACAATGTTCCTCCAGGCCTTCCTGTCCTCTATCATCCTCTGGAGTCCATTTAAGCTCACACCTACTGCTTCAGTGACTCCATCCAGCCACCTCATTCTCTGTCGTCCCCTTCTTCTTTTGCCCTCAATCTTTCCCAGCATTAGGCTCTTCTCCAGTGAGTTCTTCCTTCTCATTAGGTGGTCTTTAGGCCTCTTCAAAACACCATCAGGGTGGGACCACTCAGATCTTGGGGGAAACTCAAGGAGAGGGGAGTTGCTGTGATAGAAATGGTGCCCTTTCAGGGTCCTGCTTGTTGGCATTGCTTAATTCATCAGTGTATTGATGATACCAAACCCCAAACCAGTCAATGATTCACAATTTCATGTAAAAGTTGAAAAGGTGGGGGGGGGGCGAAAGCTAGAACCTTGCAGCATCACACACAGAAGGGGCAAGGCACTGATCTTTTCTGCTCAACCAACTAGAACAAGCCATGGAAAAAGGAAGAAAACCAACATAAAACAATACTCTCTATCCCCAAAGAGCCAACTCAGAAGAATACTGTGGTGGATGGTGTTGAAAGCCACCAAGAGATAAAGGAGTACAAAGATGGATGTATCACCACCATTCCAGTCCCACCATCCCAGTTCCACCATGATCAAAACTATCTCAACACTAAGTCCCAGCCTGAGATCCGACTGAAATGTATCTAGACCAGGGGTGTCAAACTCACATTGTCACATTGTCACAGCAACATATCGGGACTTATTTTCCCTTTCACTAAAACAGCGGTGGAGGTGGCCAGCACGTGACACATCCTGATCTAGACAATCTATTTCCTCCAGTCCTCATCAGATGCAAACTGATCACTTTCTCAACAACCTTCCCCAGAAAGGGAAGGTTGGAGACTGGTTGATAATAATGGAAGATGTTGGGTCCAAGGATGGTCTCTTCAGGAGGGGGAGATTCCACTCCCTCTTTCAGGATAGGGAGCACCACCTCCTGTGTCAAAGATTGCTGCTGGTCACAAAGTATTATTTCCCCAAACTGAACTGTTTCTAATTCTATATTAAAGTTTTCTTACAGGCTACACAACAATTTTCTTGTATTTGACAGAAACTGGAAATATAGTCATTGAGGGATCAATCTTTCCTATTTCTGTGATTTCCATTCCATCTTCCCAATGTCTTAGACATTTATTACTGAGTTTGGTTTGCATCCCACACAGGAACACAATCCCACAGTTTCTCCATCTGTTGTGCAAGGTATGATTCTAATTTCTCATCCTTCCATGTGCATATCTCTATGACAGACTGCTTCTCCCTTCCCCCATCACAGCAGGAAGCTCCTCGGGATAGACAAAAGACTGGATAAAACTATTCAGATTTCTTCTTGCAACCTAAATTGCAGTGTTAGAGGAACAGGCCTGATGGCAAATGGGGAAGAGGGTAAAACTGCTTATTCTGGCAGCATGATTAGATATTCTGGACTTATTTCCAAGTAAAAAGGACGGATGGATGGATGGATGGATGGATGGATGGATGGATGGATGGATACAAGTAGCTAGAGGAAGAGAGATGATGGAGAGAGAGAGAGAGAGAAACAGAGAGAGAGAATGAAAAATCATCTGGTTTGCTTATCTTATACTAACATTCCAGTGGAAAAATAAATATCCTTTGGTGTAATGTTATTTTCTGCTTGGTGAAGCATGATCAAAGTGAATTTGAAGACTACGAGTTCCATGTAGTTTTACATAATTACCTCACTTCGGTTCATATAAACCATTCTATATTGAATCAGAGTTTAACATTGACCCACATCTTAGTAAAAATCTTAACTCAGAATAACACCGTCTTTTTCCAAGCTAGCATAGAGGTTCCAGAGTTTACATCCAACTGGTGGTGTTGATCATTTAATTTCCCTGTAGGTGATTTCATAAATTTCATAATATCCAGTCCAGAAGCAAACTCTGCCTCTGCCAGTTAGTCAAGAGCATTGGTGGGCTCTTACCATTGCATAACACCTGGCTTTTTTCCTATGGCAATAGTGAGTTTGGTACAAGCAAAGAAGATTTTCTACTTTGAAGTCTCCAATCAATTTGACAGCAGAAAACCTCTGCATAATTATTCCTGAAGCTTTCTCTGGCGCCTTGTTGTTGATGAGAAGAGTGTGTCCAAGTGTCTGGCAAGTAAGAAATAATAAATATGAGACTAAATAAAAATGTATTCAAATCATAAAATTACAACTAAACTATAATTGCTATAGGTTGCTTTGTGTGTGCCTCAGTCTGGGAATGTGATGTCATGAACAGACATGAACTGTACAGCCAATTTGGTCAAATGGTAAAGGTACTGGCTTAGAAACCAGAAGACAGTTTTAGGCTTGCCTTAAGGGAGTGTGTGCAGTGGCCTACTGGTTAAGAAGGTTGGCAGTTTGAGATCCAAGCACCGTGCAATGAGGTGAGCTCCTGTTACTTACCCGAACACCTGCCAACCTAGCAGTTTGAAAGCATGCAAATGTGAGTAGGTAAATAGGCAGTGGTGAAATCCCATTTTTTTTACTACCGGTTCTGTGGGTGTGGCTTTGTGGGCGTTGTGTGGCGTGGTGGCCGTGGCTTGGTGACTGTGGCAGGGGAAGGATACTGCAAACTCCCCATTCCCTCCCCACTCTTGGGGGAAGGATATTGCAAAATCTCCATTCCTATCCCATTCTGGGGCCAGCCAGAGATGCTTTTTGCCGGTTCTCTGAACTACTCAAAATTTCCGCTACTGATTCCCCGAATTGCTCAAAATTTCCACTATCGGTTCTCCAGAACCTGTCAGAACCTGCTGAATTTCACCCCTGGAAATAGGTACCACTTCGGGGGAGGGGGAGATAACAGTGTGCCTTGGTATGTAGTCATGCTGGCCACATGACCACAGAACACTCTTCGGACAAAGCTGGCTCCCTCAACTAGGAAACAAAGATGAGCACCTAGAATTAGATATGACTGGACAGGGGAAACCTTCACCTTTACCTTTTAAATATGAAAGCCAGCTGGGGGATTTGAGGCCCATCCCTCTCTCTCAGTCCAACCCGCCTGAGAGGTTTGTTGTTGTGGGAAAATAGGAGACATCTTCAGGAGAGCATAGTGAAGCAAAGGACAAAAGAAGAATCGTGCCATTCAGTACAAATTCCGTCCCTTTATTGCAGGGGTGTCAAACTGGATTCCTTCAAGAGCCAGATCAGCATTGTAGTTCTCCTCCACAGGCCGGCCATGGAGGGGAGGGGGAGACAGGACAGATGCCTCCTGCAGCACTTTGCCAGCCAAAACGGGGCACGGGCGGGTGCACACGCCCCCCCAGGCCCCTTTTTGGCTGCTGGAGGCACCACAGGCCAGTCCTTTGCTATTTCCAGGCTGGCCCTACAGGCCAGATTTAAACACCCAGCACAGGGTTGGGCTGCCGGGGGTTCACAGGGGTTCGAGAGAACCTCTAGCTAAGATTTATGCAGTTTGGAGAACCCCCAGATCCCACTTCTGTCTGGCTCCGCCCACCCCACCCCGCCCCTCCCACGCGGCCCATTTTGGATGCAGGTCCCTAGGCGGCCCATTTTGGATGCAGGTAAGTGCAGAGTGCGCAGAGAGGCTTGGGGAGGGCAAAAAACGGGCCTACTGGAAGCTCGGGAAGACAGGAAACAGGCCCATTTCCAGCCTCCAGAGGACCTCCAGAGCCTGGAGAGGGCAAAAACGCTCCCCCCACCCCCGTGGTCCAGGAGGCCATCTAGGCCACGCCCACCATGGCCGTGCCCACCCAGCAACCAGGCAGAGAACTTCTTGCTAAAAATTTTTGAAGCCCACCCCTTCAAATCTGACCCCGTGGGCTAGGTTTAAGCACCCCATGGGCCGGATCTGGCCCAGGGGCCTTGAGTTTCACACCCCTGCTTTAGTGCATGCATCATGAGATCACAAACACATGTGAAAGGGGTACAGTTTTTATCATTCTGACAAAAACTTTTCCTCCTGCAAATGTCTTTGGGCATAGAGGGGGAGAAGGGCTAATACTGTATGAACATGCCATCGCCTGAGGTAATAATATAATGGTGTGTATAGTGCTTAGGTGAAGAAAGTATCATAGTTCCATAAATTACATTTAGTTAAAAAGAAGGTGTGGAATCATCACAATATGTTCCTGTGACGTTGCTACTGTGAAAGCTGTCCTTGCTACCACTGAGCTTCTAAATACAATTCAAAGTCCTGGCAGTTTCCTATAAAACTCTACATGGCATAGGACTTACATATCTTCAGGTCAAAGAGTCTCCACTTGTCTCTATTCAGCCAACAAGATCAGTCAGGGTTGGCATGTTCTGAGTCCCATCAATTAAACAATGCCACCCAGATATGCCCTCTCTTCCTAATCCTGCTCTGTGGAACAAGATTATCCCTGTGATCCAGACTGCTCTAATCTTGCTAATTTTTAGAAGGGCCTTAAAGACACTGGGCCAGGAGATTACATTGTCCTGTGCCAGCATGGTATGTTTTCATTGAGATGTCATCTGGTCTGGTGATTTTTAATTATCTGTAAGCCACCCAGAGTCACATGGCAAGTGGGCAGTCCTAAAATAAAAATTAAATAAAGAAACAAGATGTGCCATTCACATGACTCTTTATTGTTTCCTCTATGACTTCATTCATGCATGTGATGTTTGCAAACTTTAGCCAAAAGTATGGGGAGAGAGCTTCCTGCCCTGAGAATTTTTATAATTAGAAATACGAAAGAACAGGAGCCAAGGGAGTCAGCAGACTGGGATGAGAGAGGTATTAGACTGCGGAGAATATGAGTAAGTGGGACAAATACTGAAATTGCAATCCAAAACCTTGCCCCTTGGAATATACAGAAATGACTCTTGGAAGATTGTATTCTTAAATTGTGTTTCTCACTAACTTTACATCATGCAACGTTTGCTCCTTTGTGTATTATTTGCAATTGTAGGCGCATGTATATTTTGTCTGACTGATGCATGAGGAGAGGAAAGTCTGGAACTGGAATCCTGCTGTACAGAGTAAATGCATTTGCAAGCAAACAAGCAAGAAACAAAGACTGCAAAACTAAAGAAACAGATAGGTAGCTAGGACCGCCTTCATTTTGCTAACATGCCTAAAACTTGATAATCTGAAAAGGTGAGGCTTCTTTGGCCTCTGAACACAACTTAGAAACCGGGCTGCACAAGAAAGCTCGGTTGGTAAATAATTAATTGGATTGGCACGGAGCTTGTTTGATAAATGCACTAAATTATAGATAAATAAATCTCATTGCCAGCAAAAGCAGAAGGACAAGGACCTTTCCTTGAGTTCATTGCTATGCTTATTATCTTGGTAGTTCATTACAAAAAAAAAGAGAGAAAAGAAAAAAGAATGATTCAGGGCTCCAGCTGATCTATAGTTTCTCCTCTATGTCCTTCTCATTCCAATATTCATGGAATCACATTTGCCATTTCGTGAGCCATAATAATGATTGTCAGGCAACCGGACGTCCCATGACAAGGTACGGGTGATATCCATGGACAGGACCCAGGGTATTATATAGGACTAGGTAGTCCTCAATTTACAACCATTCATTTAGTGACAAGTTACAATGGCACTGAAAACAGTGACTTAGGACCAGTCCTAACCCTTATGACCATCACAGCATCTCCACAGTCACATGGTCAAACTTGGAGTGCTTGGCAACTGACATGTACAGTATGTAAACAGTTCCAGCATCCCGCGGTCATGTGATTGCCATTTGCAACCTTCCCAGCCAGCTTCCGACAAACGACGTCAATGGGGGCTGGATTCGCTTAATAGCTATGTGATGTCAGCTTTGGAAGCCACATTAGCCATATTAGGCTTACTTTAGAAAATGCTTGCTTCCGCGTCTTTACTTGGAGTGGGGTTTTTTTCTGGAACGCTGACATTTGATTCACTTAACAACCGTGATGATTTGCTTCATAAAGTTGCAAAACAGGTCATAAAATTGAATGCAACTCACTGAACAACCACTTTGCTTAGTAATGGAAATTCTGGTTTTAACTGTTATCAAGGACTATTTGTAAAGTAATTTATAGACTGGGACATTCCAACTTTGTTTATTTTAAATAGAAAGAAGCCACAATATTACAGTGGGAAGGTTATGATCAGTTATAATATGGCTACCAGATCTAAAAACAGTTATGATTTTAACCCCCCCACCCCACCCCACCCAGCATGTCTTTATCTGCCTCAGGTAAACAATGCCACACCTACACTGTGAACATACATTTATTTAAACCAAGCTTTGAAAAAAGGTGGAAGAAAATGTTCCAATTCATTCTTCTTCAACCACTCTAGACATCGATGATGAGTCATCAAAATGGCTGAGAGTTGAGGATTAATTCAGTTTAGTTAACAGAATAGCAGACTAACCTAGTTGGAAGGGACCTTGGAGGTCTTCTAGTCCAACCCCCTGCTTAGGCAGAAAACCCTATACCAGTGGTTCTCAACCTTCCTAATGCCGCAACCCTTTAATACAGTCCCTCATGTTGTGGTGACCCCCAACCATAAAATTCTTCCTAAAACCATTGAAAATATATGTTTTCCGATGGTCTTAGGTGACCCCTGTGAAAGGGTTGTTCGACCCCCAAAGGGGTCGCGACCCACAGGTTGAGAACCATTGCCCTATACCATTTCAGACAAATGGTTATCCAATCCAGGGGTGAAATGCTCCCAGGTCAGACCGGATTGCCCAATCCGGTAGCAATGGCGGTGGGTGGTTCGGAGAACCGGTAGCAAAAATCCCGGGGGGGGGAGGGGGGCATGCCCAGCTGAGCTGTGCAATCATTTTTTTTTATTTTTAAAAGCATTTTTTCTACAACCTCTTCAGTGAAGAGGTTGTAGAAAAAATGTTTTTAAAAGGCTCTGAAGATCCCAGCTGAGTTGCCTGATCATCAGAGTCTTTTAAAAGCATTTTTTCTACAACCTCTTCGGCCAACACCCCCCCCCACCCCCAAAGCCACCCACAGAACTGGTAGTAACAAATTTTACATTTCACCACTGGTTCAATCTCTTCTTTAAAACCTCCAGTGTTGAAGCATCCACAACTTCTGGAGGCAAGTCGTTCCACTGAATAATTGTTCTAACTCTCAGGAAATTTCTCCTTAGTTCTAAGTTGCTTTTCTCCTTGATTAATTTCCATCCATTGCTTCTTGTCCTGCCCTCAGGTGCTTTGGAGAATAGCTTGACTCCCTCTTCTTTGTGGCAGCCTTGAGATATTGGAACACTGCTATCATGTCACCCCTAGTCCTTCTTTTCATTAAATTAGACATACTGAATTCCTGCAACCGTTCTTTGTATGTTTTATCCTCCAGTCCCCTGATCATCTTTGTTGCTCTTCTCTGCACTCTTTCTAGAGTCTCAACATTTTAAATATAATTTTATAAAAATTATAGTTAATTTTTGCAGTGATTGCAGTAACCCAAGGGGACCGCCTTGCACTCTGTTCCTAAAAAGACATTCCTTGCTTTGGTGCCGTATGACATTCCATGCCCTTTGCTTCTGGCCAATGACATCTGGGCTTATGACAATGGCTTTTACCTATTGCAAAGACAAACAGGTGCGTTGTTTTCTTTATGCTTGAGGATCAGCTGAATTAAACCATATGGGTATCATCCAGCTTTCCATTTCCTTATGGATTTAATTGTGAGGTACATCTTATTATCCCAAGGGCATGACAATGCTGCCTAATCAATTGTAATACAGAAAAGGAAATCTTTTTCAATAAATGTTTGCAAAACAAACTAACCGATAGTTCTCAGAAATACATGCTAGCACTGAAGGCTATATTTTCTTTGAGTAGCAATAGCAATAGCACTTAGACTTATATACCACTTCACAGTGCTTTATAGGCCTCCCTAAGCTGTTTTACAGAATCAGCCTATTGCCCCCAACAATCTGGGTCCTCATTTTACCCACCTCGGAAGGATGGAAGGCTGAGTCAACCTTGAGCCTGGTGAGACTCAAACTGCCAAATTGCAGTCAGTCGGCAGTCAGCAGAAGTAGCCTGCAGTACTGCACTCTAACCACTGCGCCACTGTGGCTCATGTGGCAGAATTCCTCCAAGGATTGTCCCTCATATATACAGTATGTGTGTTTACATGTGATAAATATATCCGACAAGAGCCATAATTAAATATCCGTGGAAGAAGCACTGGCATGATTCCCACATACAATATCAATGCCCACTTTCTCACCATTCTCACAGTTCTAGATATGCTTCATATAGGCATCTTTATTGGTGAATAACACCAAGAGTGTTGAAACAAGGGGCATGAGACTGATGGACTCGTATCCCAGTGACTAAACACAATGCCCACTTCCAGAATTAGTTAGTATCTCCAGCTTAAAGAGTCGGCAGAGCTGGGGAAGACCCTTTCCTCAGCTGTAGAAGAACCTCTTCTAATAAAGGATACATTTCTGACAAGAGCAAGGCAGCTTCATATGAGCATTACTTTCCAACCTCCCGAAGAAGTTCCTTAAGGATGGGAATTAAGAGCCTTGCTGGGTTTCAAAACAAAACTGAATAAATACAGTATATTGTAGATTTTATACCATAATACCAGTGGTGAAATCTAAATTTTTTTCCTATTGGTTCTGTGGGCGTGGCTTGATGGGCGTGGCTTGATGGGGGGTCATGTGACTGGGTGGGCGTGGCTATGTAGTTATGTGACTGGGGGGGTCAAAAGACAGGAACTCACTTTAACAATGTCCTGCTGGAACAGGGGGTTGGACTAGATGCCCTCCAGGTGCTTTCCAGCCCTGGATTGATGTGCTTTTTTAAGGTATCCTCTGAAGCTGCATCTAGTGCCAGGTTTGTGGTCCTTCCTTCCTCTCTTTTTTCCCTCCCTCCCTTTCTTTTTCTTTCTTTTGTTCTCTTTCTTTCTTTCTTTCTTTCTTTCTTCCCTCCCTCTTTCTTTCTTTCTTTCTTTCTTTCTTTCTTTCTTTCTTTCTTTCGCAGCACCCCACCCACCCACCCCCATTTTTGGCCTAGCAGGCTTCAGAGAAGCCTCTTGGGAGCAAAAACTGACTTCCCCCAATAGGTAGTAAAAAATGCTTTAAAAAAGTAAAAAACAAAGTTCCAATAATTAGGAGGCACAGCTGATTGTCACAGCTGATTGTCGGAACCTTTTTTAAAACTTTTTTAAAGCATTTTTTTACTACCAATTGTCTGAATGTGTAGTTAAAAAATGCTTTAAAAAAGTAAAAAAAAAAAGTTCAGACGATCAGCTCTGCCATGCCATCTTCTGAACTTTTTTTTTACTTTTTAAAGCATTTTTACTACCGGTTTGGTGAACCAGTCACATTTGTTACTACCGGTTCGGGCGAACTAGCCTGAACCGGTAGCATTTCACCCCTGCATAATACCTTTTTATTAGTCTCAAATGAAATAAGTGAAATAAGAATGAATCCTATTTACCTGTGACTTACATTTACAGACATCCCACACCACCACTGACATTTGAATCATCAGAGATGGTTACATTTGAAAATATGTTATCTAATCAGTGGACAAAAGCTAAAGAAATGTCTAGAAAAGGAGGAATTCTGGCCTGCAAGAGTTCCTTGCCTTCGGGTTCCTCCCCATGGTTCAGCTAAAATTCTGTTTTTCCGCTCTGTCAGATTTTACCTCTATTCTGGTTTGGTTCTTTTTTATTTTCCTTTTTTTTTTTTTGGTTTAACATTTTTATTAAGTTATAAAATATTATAAGATTCAAAATACAAAAGTAAATGGGATAACAGTGGGGAGGAAGAGTGGGAAGTGAAGTAAGGAAGGATAAGAAAAGAAAAAGAAGCATTGACTTCCGACTTTCTCTGTTGCAGTAAAATAAGGCATTAACATCAAATCTCAACTTTTTGCTATTCTGACTTGGTTCTGACAGATGGTGTATCAAACCTCCGGCGTCACATTGTCCCATGATGTATTGTGACTTTTTTCCCCTTTGCTAAACCAGAGGTGGGCGTAACCAGCACGTGACGCATCCAGGCCGTGGGCCGTGAGTTTACCCCTGATCTATAGTATGGATTTTCCAAGCAGAGAAGTCTACCTCTCCCATCTTCTCAACTTCACCAGTATCACTGCGAGAGATATATATATATATTTGACAGTCGTCTAGATAAGGATCAACCCAAACAACTGACATACCAAAAAAAATAGCTGAGCGACGTAAGAGGAGAGAGGTTACGGGAGCCAACTTCCTTTCTATGACTTCATGGCACAACTGTACTATTCTTGCCAGGATTGTTCCCGATCCAAAATTTGTGTTTAAAAGCATCCCAAAAAACATCTGACAGGTGCTATGGTGTTTATGTGTGCGTGGAATGAACCATTAATGGCCTTCCTGTTTCATGCAGCCACCACCAACGTTGGCCAATTGTGTTTAGGCTAAATTAGTTTTCTGAGTCAGGAAGCATCTCAGAGATTTAGCATATATAGGGCAAGAACCCATTTTAAAACACATTTTTTAAAAAAAAAATCACTTCCATTGCCCAATGTAACATGTCACTGGAGAACAGAGGGGAGGTGCATTTTTCCACTAGTCCAAAGTGATGAACCCCCCTAATCTTCCAAATTCATCTACCAGCATAAGTGTAATGGAAAGTGAAGCATCTCAGATGAGGCCCAATGTAAACCTACTGCAATATTTATTTATTATTTATTTATTTATTAGTCCAATTTATATGCCGCCTTTCTCTGTAGACTCAGGGTGGCTTACAATGTATTATAGCAAAAGCCTGCATACTTTTTTGTATATACCTGCTTATTAGGGCTTTCGGCTCCCCCAAGTGGTGTTGTTCTATACAAAGTTGGCTTATTGCCCCCACAATCCGGGTCCTCAATTTACCCCCTCCCCAGGGGGAGGGCCTTCTCTGTGGGAGGCCCTGTCCTTTGGAATGAACTGCCCCCAGAAATACGTAAGATCTCCGATCTCCATGTATTTCACTGTGCCCTCAAAACCTTGTTGTTCCGCCAGGCCGGGCTATCAATGTAAAGATTTTAATTGGTTTTAAATGTGGGATTTTAAATTTGGGAGTTTTATAATTGAGCCAATTATTTAATAATTTTAATTATTTTTAAATTTTATCTGTCTTTGTGCTTTTAATCAGGCTGTACACCACCCTGAGTCCTTCGGGAGAAGGGCGGTATAGAAATAAAATAAAATAAAATAAAATAAAATAAAATAAAATAAAATAAAATAAAATAAAATAAAATAAAATAAAATAAAATAAAATAAAATAAAATAAAATAAAATAAAATAAAATAAAATAAAATAAAATACATACATACATACCTCAAAAGAATGGAAGGCTGAGTCAACCTTGAGCCTGGTGAGATTCGAACTTGCACTAATTGCAGGCAGCTGGCAGCTAAGTGCTAGCACTTAACAGCACTTTAGTCCGCTGCACCACAGAGGCTCTTATATGCGGATTTCTTAAGAAGAAAAGCATTATTTTAACATTGCAACTGCTAAAAATAACTTCAGGTGAATTCAGCGGTAGGTTGGGGACAGGGCAAAAAAAAGCAGTTGCCAGGGGATGGGTTTGGTGTCATTATGTGCAAGGGGGAAAATGTTCTCTATCAAGTCATCTGCTGATGAAATTTATAACAAATATATAACTCCTTAAAATACCACAAACTTTTGATCATTTTATTTTATTTTGATTTTTTTTATTAAACAAACATTAAAAACATTTTATCATTTTATCATTTTTGTCAGGAACATAAATTGTCCCCTTTGAGGCGGAGAGGGAGAAAGAGATTGATTTTATTGCCTTCTCATGAATAGTTTTGATTTTAGAGTTCGTTGTTGTTATTCACTGCATTTTTCAATTCTGATAATACTGACTTTCATATCTTTCCCTAAACTGGTAAGTATCAAACTTAAAGCAAAGGAAATTTAAAACAAACAAGAAGGGCTTGGATGGTCTAAATGGCTTTTTCCAATCCCATTGTCCTGTTATTATTTTATAAATGCAGGATATTTCATTTTAGAAGATGGTAATAAACAGCAGTTCGAATCCCTAGTGCCGCATAACAGGGTGAGCTCCTGTTACTTGTCCCAGCTTCTGCCAACCTAGCAATTCGAAAGCACATAAATAATGCAAGTAGAAAAATAGGGACCACCTTTGGTGGGAAGGTAACAGCGTTCCGTGCGCCTTTGGTGTTGAGTCATGCCGGCTACATGACCACGGAGAAGTTTTCGGACAACGCTGCCTCTTCGGCTTTGAAACGGAGATGAGCACCACCCCCTAGAGTCGGGAACAACTAGCACATATTTTATTTTATTAATTTATTTTTTCAATTTGTATACCACCCTTCTCCTAGTGGACTCAGGGCGGTGCACAGCCAGAACTAAAACACATACCAATACAAAATTTAAAATTATTAAAACAATTACATGACTTTGGCCCAAATTTAAAACAATTCAAACTAAAACCCATTGACAATTTAAAAAGCTAAAAAACTAAAAAAAGACTAAAAGGGGGGGGGTGTTCACGCCAGCCCTGCTTGATGGAAAAGAAAAGTTTTTAGGGCACGGCGAAAGACCCGGAGATCCGATATCCTTCGTATCTCTGGGGGCAAATCGTTCCAGAGGGCAGGAGCTGCCACAGAGAAGGCCCTCCCCCTGTGCACAGGGAACCTTTACCTTTACCTAATACAGAGTAAAATCATCGTATTGGGTTAATTGTATTGTATTTGGGTTAATTTTAGTAGTTCAAATACAAGTTTCTCTTTCAAAAATCACACATCATACAGCCAAGATAAATAATATAATTTTCCAGCACATGAAATACTGAACCTCAACAGCAATAAAAAATTGAAATAAACAAAAATCATGCATGGAAGAGTCTAGTCTGGAGTTGGTGTAAGATCATGCTTTAAATATGGGGCTTGAGTGTGTCCAATGTCTAAATCTCAATCTCCCATCATTTCCATATGCAGCTTTTTTTCTTTTTTTTCTTTTCATAACTTGCAGAGCATGAGAAGGAACAATTAACTACCATAGAAAATGGACCTTTAGAGATAGACTGATGGCAATATGTCACTCAGAGAAGAAGAAAAAAAATCAAGAGCATTGTCCATACAGTTCAGCCTAGTCAGACAGAACTAAAGTGATCTAATAAGGCATTTCATATTATATCAGGGGTGAAATGCTCCCGGTTCGGACCGGATCACCCAATCCGATAGCGATGGCAGCGGGTGGTTTGGAGAAGTGGTAGCAAAAATCCCTGCCCCCCCCCCATGCCCAGCTGAGCCACGCGATCATCAGAGGCTTTTTTTTTTTACTTTTAAAAGCATTTTTTCTACAACCTCTTCGGCCGAAAAAATGCTTTTAAAAGTAAAAAAAAAGCCTCTGATGGTTGCGCGGCTCAGCTGGGATCATCAGAGGCTTTTACAAGCATTTTTTCTACAACCTCTTCGGCCGAAGAAGTTATAGAAAAAATGTTTTTAAAAGGAAAAAAAGCCTCTGCCAATCAGGCAAGTCAGCTGGGATCATCAGAGGCTTTAAAAAAAAAAGCTTCTGCTGATCAGGCAAGTCAGCTGGGATAGTTTTTTATGTTTTTCGGTCAAAGAGGTTGTAGGAAAAAAATGCCTTTAAAAGCCACTCAGATCCCAGCTGAGTTGCCCGATCGTCAGAGGCTTTTAACAGCATTTTTTTTCTGCAACCTCTTACGGTTGTAGAAAAAATGCTTTTAAAAGTAAAAAAAAAGTTGGCCACACCCACCCAGTCACATTACCCCCCAACCAAGCCATGCCGACAGAACTGGTAATAACAAATTTTACATTTCATCACTGTATTATATGCTTTGAGTATCCATAAATGAAGCAGCTGGATTAAAGCCGTAAGATAAAATAGTGCAGGGGGGAGGAGGTTAAGGTTCCAGAATTCCTTTGGGAGACCCCTGTTAGCCCTGTTTTTCTGCCATGGCACAGGTGTTCGATAACTCTGCCACCATCACATATCTCCATAGGAGAATGTCTTGGCTTTGCATCCCAGCCCCCTTAATTCCAACATGTCCAACACATTCCAAAATGTCTCATATCTTACATTCTTTCTTACCAGGACTTTGACAATGATGATGAAGAAGAAGATAACTGTATTCTATATAGCATCCTTTTCTTTGTAGTTACTTCAGACACAATTCCCTCCTTTTCGGAGTGTTGGCACAAGACTGCAAGTTCTAATTTAAAAAAAATCAACTTTATTAAAACTTTCCTTTAAGTAGTTTCCTGCAAAACGAATAGTGAGTGGATGGAATAGTGAAACACAGCATCAATACAGAAGAAGTCTGCCATTAAAAGCTGAGTTTGTACAAAGTGTAATAGTTTATGCAAAACGTCAGAGAAATTACCAGAGACAATCAGCAGACCCAGAATGCCTGTTAAAGTAAATCAAATATCTAATCACAGATCATTAACCAAAATCTTTACTCTATACTTATAGAGACGAGGATCACTCCCACTAGCAAGTTCTTGTTTGTGTTTCCTAGAAGTTCCCTGTACAGGCAATCCTCGGCTTACAATAGTCGTTTAGTGACCGTTCAATGTTACAATGGCACTGGAAAAGTGACTTATGGCTGTTTTTCACACTTATTATGATCATTGCAGCATCCTCATGGTCATGTGATCAACTGTCTCTTACTTATGACAGTTGCAGTGTCCCGGGGTCATGTGATCACCTTTTGCGACCTTCTGTCAAGCAAAGTCAAGCAAAAGACAACCTTATATCTAGAAATAGTTTTAATTTAGCACATTTCCCCCCTTTCGACATATTTGATGCCTGAAACAGATTTTCCTCTGCCAGAATCCCTCTGGATTCTTCTTTAGATAATCATCTGAAGATTCTATGGTAGTTGTTTTGGCCTCCGGTACTCCTAGTGGGACTTCTGGAGCTTTATCAACTCCCATTCTAACCTCCTCCAGCCAGAAAATGAACTTGGGGAAACTGTAGTTCTTGAACTGTCCTTCAAAACTTTAACCTTAGACTGACTACTTTTGAACCTCCCCCCATTCCTAAGAGGTCTGTAAGGGGCATGTATAAGTGCACCAACATGCCTACCGTCCCTGTCCTAATGTCCCTAATGTTTGTATCCATTTCATGAGTTCATAATCATGTTTATACTTTTATTTGTAATCTTAGATATGCTTGAGAAAAACAAAACAAAACAAAAACAAAAACAAAAACAAAAACAAAAACAAAAACAAAAACAAAAACAAAAACAAAAACAAAAACAAAAACAAAACACAGAGGTGGGCAGGTTGCTACCGTATGATTTGCCCTTACAGCTTTGGACTGGAAATGTGGTTAGAATTTTGTAACTGCCACTTTCTTAGAACTGATTCCCCGAAAAAGCAGAGCCTTATTTTGGTGTTGTGAAATAGCATGTGAGGTAGGCTGGTTCAGAAGAGAATGAAATAATGATTTGACTGAATCTACATCACTAGGTTCTATATAGCACAGGAAGAATGTGGATCCCAGTTTTTGTTTTCCAAGCCTTCATTCAGAATATTGAACAAAAAGAAGTTCTTTCGAGATTTAAATATATTCAGGATGGAAATATTAAAATAAGTGGGATAATAGGTATAAGAATACTTTGTTGACAGATTTAAGAATAGTTTTAACCCCATGGATTTTAATGCGTATATTCAAGCTGAATCTAAATACAATCGTATATATTTTCTTTTTAATCAGGTGTACTTAAAGGGCCAAATAGTTAAAGCAAGTAGAATAAAATGTCATGACTGGTACATCTTCTTTGCTTTGGCTTATTCTGTGGTTAATTAAATCTTATTCCACTAAACAAATTAGTTGATTAATAAGTAAAATGTGCATCCATGTAAATTTTTGAAATCATAAGTTCCTTTTCTTTAAAAAAGTATATTGTATTTATAATTACAAACATTTTCTTCTTAGATGCATCCATCCTCCTTACAGCGGCTTGACCCATTTGGAGTTTTTATAAAAATCCTTGGACTGTACCTTTTTGAGAACTGATATTTTTAGTTATCAAATGGGTTTAATCGATTAAACAATTCAATTGCCTAAATGTAGCAATCTTTTTGTTACTATCACTATTGCTTTCCAACCCTGTTTTCTAGAGAAGAGAATGAATCCTCAATCTATTTAAAAATTAGGAGTCTGGTAACCGTTTAGTAACAAATTTAGTTAATTAAGTAATTTCATAAGCAGCAGTTCACAAAGTCTTTTAATAAATCTAGTTGGGTGGAAAAAATTCCTGACTTTTTGTCACCATGGACACTGTCCTTCTACAATTTTAATCTTTAATAATATAAAGTTCATCATCAGACAGTTGCCTAATGCAAGAAGTTTTTTTTTTCCTTTCCTTTCCTTTTTTGCATTTTTCTGCCTTTCTCTGAGAACAACACATCAACCTTTAATTAAAGAATAACTGCACTTTGTCATGATGATTGTGTTAACAAGTCCACAGTTTGTTAACTGCTGGTCAAAGATCACAGTGAACTTTTGACCAACTGGTCTAATTGAGATCAGTTACTTCAACTGCAGCCCCAGGAAGACAAATATCTCTCCTCAAGTTGAGAAACTGTTGGACAGCTGTTTGTGTCCAAAACTGTTTTGAAAATACAAGGATTTCCCAGAATTATTTCACAAACCATAGCAGAAAGAGAGGTATTTCAATGCTTCTGTTGCAGAAGAAATATCACTTATATCGGCACTCTTCTGTTTGCTTCTCCAGTAGTTTGTTCATCAGTCCTTGAACTTTTTTCCACCCAGCCCCACTTCCTTCTCCATGCCAATTTCCTTGGTTTCCAGGAAATTGGAATTTCCATTCCAATTGGAATGGTTTCCAGGAAAGGAAAGGAGAGGAGAGGAGAGGAGAGGAGAGGAGAGGAGAGGAGAGAAGAAGAGAAGAAGGAAAGGAGAGGAGAGGAGAGGAGAGGAGAGGAGAGGAGAGGAGAGGAGAAGGAAAGGAAAGGAAAGGAAAGGAAAGGAAAGGAAAGGAAAGGAAAGGAAAGGAAAGGAAAGGAAAGGAAAGGAAAGGAGAGAAGAGAAGAAGGAAAGGAGAGGAGAGGAGAGGAGAGGAGAGGAGAGGAGAAGAGAAGAGAAGAGAAGAGAAGAGAAGAGAAGAGAAGAGAAGAGAAGAGAAGAGAAGAGAAGAGAAGAGAAGAGACGAAGGAAAGGAAAGGAAAGGAAAGGAAAGGAAAGGAAAGGAAAGGAAAGGAAAGGAAAGGAAAGGAAAGGAAAGGAAAGGAAAGATACGATTTCGTTATGTTTCGATTTACAGCAAACTTTCTCAGCATCCCCTGGTCACATCTTGACTTATTCCGCCCTCCTTTCCACTTCTGCAGAGTGCCTATTTGCAGTTCTCCTCGGAGCCTCATCCTGGAGTTCAGCTTTCGGGGCAAAGCCCAGAATAGATCCAACGCTGGGTCGAAATGCCAGATCCTCCTACACCTCTGGGCTCCGCTTGATTCCTTCTGCGAGGAGGAACCGCTTGGCAAACAGAGCCCCCACCCCCACCCCCCAACACACTCCGCCGCCGCCGCACTCTCTACAGTGGCGCGCATGGGGGAGCCTGCCTGCCCCACTCCGCCTCCGCCTTCTAGGGCATTGCCCGACGGCGGGAGAGAGGGGAATCCCGGTGCCTCCTCTCCCGTGTACAGTTCGGGAAAGGAGCGTGTCCTGAACGTCGGATCGCCCGCCAGCCAGCCAGCCAGCTACGGCTCCTTCTCCACGGCCCAGGAACTTCTCCAAAGTGAGTGGGTTTCCATTCTCACGCGAGACCCTTCCTTCTTTCCCTCCTGGAGGTCTCCCAACTTTTCTTTCTTCCTCCTCCGCCTCTGCCGCCGCCGCCGCCGCCGCGCCAACTTTGCGGGGTTTGGGAGGGCCCGGTGCTGCCTGCCTGCCTGCCTGCCTGCCTGGCTGGTCCCTGGGCTGGGCCGGGGCTGGACACGAGGATGGCGAGCGGGCGAGCTCGCGAGCGCCCAGCTCTCCGTCCCGCTGCTTAACGCGTTCTGCTGAGAGTCATCAATTATGCAAGGGAACGGCGCGCTGCACTGGGGGAAAGGCAGGGGAGGAAGCGCACCAAGATGGCGACAACCGCAGTTTCTCCTGCAGCCTCCCCACCTCTGCAGTCCAGCAACGCCTTGTAGGAGTCGCGCTAGCGCCGCAACCTCAGTAAGTTGCACCACTGTCCCGCGGGGGGCTTGACTGTACCTGTAGGAAGAGCTGGAGGGGATGGGGGTGCGCGGGTAGAGCTCAGATCTCAAGTCCCTCGTCTGGGTTTCTTTTTACAACCCCCCCCCCCACTTCCTACCCCCTTTTCCACTTTTAGGTAGGTTTTGTCGCAGAGCGATTTTCTTCCAGTTCCAAAGTCTGGGCTGCTTTGAAATACGCTTTTTCTTCACTTCCAGCGCTTGGGGTGGGGGGAGGGGGGGCGGGCCGTGTCTTAATAACCCCAGTCCACTTCCACTCGTGCACTCAGGTCTTGGAAACCATTTACCAGACTGGAGACGTGGGGGGGGGCTACTAAGGCTAGCTAATGTTCAAGTTCTCGTATAAGGTTGATTATTTTATGGCTTCTTCCTCCCACCCCCCTCCCGCCCCTCACACACAGACTTTTAAAAAAAAATACAGAGAGAAACTAATTTTTTTCTAGTTCGGAGAGTCCTCGGTACATGGGGCGCTTGAAGCCCTCTGGTTCAGTTCTCTAAGCAACTCCCTCCTTTTCCTAGCTGGGGAAACCGATCCTTCTTCGCCCACCCCCGCCACCCCAGCAGCAACCTACGGAGCAGACTAGAAGCCAGGTTGCGGGAGGGGGGAAGGGAGTTAAAGGTGGCTCGGGTGGGGATCAGGACAGGCGGTGGTAGCAGGTACATCCTTTTTTTCTCCTCTCACCCCCCATTATTAACAGGCCACCTTTTCGGCTAGGCTGCCCATCCTTGAATCCAAGCCCTCTGTCTGCATTGGTAGCTTCAGCATTAGGGGCTCACTTTGCGCCACGTCACAACCCAGCCCGTCCCTCCCTCCAAGATCCGCCGCAAAGTCCTGGTCTGGAGCTTTCGCCAAAAACCTTCCTGTCTTGGTTCTCCCTATTCTTTCTTGGAGGGGGATGAGGAGAGACTGAAGAGGGGGGGAAGATGCTCTCTCAGAGCGGAGAATTGACGAATTCTCCTTTATACCTCCGCGTGCATGCGGACTGCAAGTTTATTTGAGTCAAGGAGAAGAAATAGGGCTGGGCTGTTGCAAATATCCTTGGCGAGTGCCGATTGAAGCTACTCCCCTCCTCCGGTCCGCTCGGCCCAAGTGGGGAGGACTTGGGGGGCGTGAAGGACGGGGAGGAAGTTGAAAGAGCCGGCCAGAATGACCCAGGAAAAGAGGGGCTGAGAATCCGCGGCTGAGAAGTTCAAAGGTACATTAATCAAAACATATGAATGAAAGATCGACAGGGGGGAAAGTCTCGACCGTTACAACTCTTCTGGAGTTAGGGGTGGGGGATAGGCAGGCAGGCAAAGACTGCAGGCTTAATAGATTTGCGCCTAACCCCCCATCTCCATATTTGCTTAGCCTTTTGCAAAGATCTGGATTGGCCTGTGCCGAGGAGGCTTTCTCAGGTGCGTGGATGCGGGAGGGGGACTAAGAATGTTTCCCTTTTTCTTCCTGGCACACTGGTTTTTGTGGTGAGCCAGGTTCTGTTAATACTGCAGCGTTCTTCTCCGGGGAAACGCGTGACCCCTATGTCCTGGACTTTGTTCTGAAAAAGGAGACGCCGTATGGATGTGGGGAGGGGAGGGGAGACGAGACAAGGGGAGGAGTTACAGAGGCTTCCCCAAGGCCTCTCCTTTTGAGGGTAGAGGGGAATCATTCACTTTTGCTTTCTCTCACCGCCGTCTTCCGTTCTCCTTACACGATTGCGGAAGCAGCCGCTGGGTATCATATGCACTATATGGGAAAAAGCTAGGGAGAGAAGTAATTTAAAACAAGTAATGCTATTCAATGAGTTTCTTCCCGTTTCTCAGCAGTTTTTTTCACTCCCACTCCTATACTGAGAGGAAGATTTATTATAACAGCTTTATTTCCGGTTTTGCTTTGCTTGTAGCTTGCTCGGCTGTAATTTTCTTGGCGCCTGGTGCCCATGGTCTCTGGAGCGCGTTTCAGGCATGTGGTGCTGAAATGGACAGCTCCTTGACCTCGAAATAACTGGCAATGCCTAAGTGGCTGGCGATTTCCCCCTGTACTGTATTGCTTTGATCTTTCCATTAGTATCGAATGCACAATTGTATAAGCTTTTAGTTTTGCTGTGGAGAATGTAACTCCCAGATGTTTTTATTTGGCCCCGATTGGGTTAAGCAGCTCTGAAATTATTCCAGCATCATTATCAAACAGAAGAATTTGCACTGCTGATAGGGTAGAGCAGTGGTTCTCAACCTGTGGGTCGGGACCCCTTTGGGGGTCGAACAACCCTTTCACAGGGGTCGCCTAAGACCATCAGAAAACACATATTTTCAATGGTTTTAGGAATAATTTTATGGTTGGGGGTCACCACAACATGAGGAACTGTATTAAAGGGTCGCGGCATTAGGAAGGTTGAGACCCACTGGGGTAGAGGTTTCTAAAGAAATTAACAATGGGACTTTCTAGAAGATTGCATTACATTAAAAAAAAATGCAACGAAACTGGTCAATGTTACCTGAGGCAAAGTATACAACTTTGGAAGTGGATTGAAAGTCCACTTCACCTCTGGGCCTGGCAGGTTTCTTGATTCGCTCTGCTGCACCTCAAGTCTGTAGCAGAAAAGGAAAGATCTAATGAACTTACATCACAGTTATTTTGAGCCAATAATATAAGAAATGAATTGGAGCACCCTGCAGAATGGAAGTTTCATATAAAGTCTTAATTACAGTGAAATGTTAATCATAATGGAAATGGCAGGAATTTTTATTACAAATATGTGGTTTTCATAAACATGTAATATGAAAGGCATGTAAACTATAGACAGCATCTATTCTGTGCGTTGAGTCATATTTGATTATCTTGCCTCATGGCTCAGTCTCTTTCAATATCACTTTGTGTCATTAAAAACTGCCTATTTATATTTAAAATAAAGACATAAAAACATGGTCAAAATCAAATTGTCTGTCGAACCTGCATGTGTGGCTACAATAGATGCTGTATCCAAATAGTCTCAGTATTAAAGCTCCATCACCCAAATCAATCCTTACTGGGGTCAGTTTTGCGATTTCCACTTTGAAATCTTTTCTACAACAGGATACACGCAATCTGTAGCTCATTATAGCCTTAAAAATAAAAAGAACTATACTCTACTTTGCTTTCATACCTAACATTCTCATCCTTAGCAAACAGACATCTGGGCATCTGATTCACAGAGCTGGAAATCACAGCTGCCATAACTATGTGATTTTACCACAAACTAGGTTTAGGAAACAATACCAGGTTTGTGGTTAATATTGATGTTTCTCTGCTGCTATCTACCTCCAGGTTGCATTAACTGTGATTAGGGATAATACAACATATAGTGCAATAACAAATTGAGCGAGGTCTGTAAAGGGTATCTTAACTATATTTTAAATGATAGTTATATTGCCTAAGCTAAATTTCTGCTTGATTCAGCACATTTCATCTAACTAACACTAAAACTAGCAATTCTTCACATTATTAGAAAATGAAGTTTTCAGTTCATAAGTAAGCTTAATGGGCATTTAGGTGAAATGTGGCTCAAAATAGACTATGATGATTAGATTTTTTTTTATCTTTTGGGCTGCTTTTGAACGTTATGAAATATTTCAAACTATTTGCAAGGTTTATATATTTTCAAGACTATTAAATGGGTTAACATACGGTAGTCATAAGCTATGTTAACAGATGTTGTAGATGAAGTTAATGGTCTCTAAACAGATATGTGTATACATGCAATATAACAGATTAAGTGAATCCTCATACTGACCAAAGTATACCATACTGACATCCTTGTTTTGTTGTACATTACATTCAAAATTATTTTTCTATGCCAATACTTTATCAGAGACTGAATGAACATATACAGTAATTATGGGGTTTGGGGATAGGTGGGAAGTAATATGGCACCAGCAAAGTCACAGATAACTCCATTGATGTATTTCTATAGTTAGATAAAATCCACTGCTTTTGGATTAAGATCCATTAACATAACACTTTCAGAAACAATTTAATTATGAGTAAAAATTATAATGAATTGTTTCCCCTTTAAGATAGGATTTGCCAGTGGTTATTCATCACTGAAATTAGAACTGAGTCTCAAATGCCTAGAAATAGGTTGCATGATTTGGAGTGGCTGAGAATTTGGCTTTCAAACTGGCTGTCTTTTCATTCCTATTTAGAAGCAAGGTCTTCTTTTACTATGACTTAAGGCCAATCCTGTATTATGCACAGAAGTATCTGCTGAAAGTATTTTGCAGAAGCCAAACTTTAGAGAATATAGGAGCCCCATCTTCCTTCTTAAATCCTATGGTTTGATTTATATTCATATGATTCTTTCTATAATATTATCACTGATGTTTATTGCTTTTTCCATGTTATGTTAAAGATATAAAATCTCCACCTTCATTTTAATTATACAGAACGTATGCAAATCAAATTATTTCCATTCATTCTTGAGTACCTTCCTTTTACACCGAAATAAATTAAACAACCTGAATTAAAACAATTCAGTGCTTTGCAAACTTTATTTATTTACAAATTTATATAGCCATCCAACTTATACATAGGTAACTCTGGATGGCTTACAATTTTTTAAAAAATCCATTCTATAATAAAACCCATTAAAAATACCCAACCCCCATGGCAGCATTTATATGATAAATGGCTATTCATAAGTAGCTCACTGATCATACAAGGTTCAAAAGATCTTATCCAACTTCCAGTGTAGAATTCCAAAGCACTATAAATTGGATAATTCAAATTACTTTAACATTACTCAACTAAAGAAATGTGCATCAATAATTTTCAGGGGACTCCAAACATGTGTCAAACCTTTCAAATACTTGATTTAGTATTTACTAGTACTAAGGTTAGAAATCCTGCATAGTACTTACATGATTAAGAAAGATGTAGATCTGTATTCATATAATTCACAATTTCAAACATTTCAAACAATCGAATTAAGAATACTCACAATTTGGAGCAGTATTAAGAAGATCCCAACCTCAAAGTGACTATATAACTCTAAGCTTTGTTTTACCAAGGCTCAGTAAAACAGTTGAAGAAGTGCTTTGCCAAATAAATGAAACACTTTCAAGTATTATGGGTGCTATTTGAGAAAACATGGACTCTTCTGTTAGAATTGGGATTGAAATTGCTCACCAGTAATCCTAATGGCAATATAGTATCTTTTGGGCTTACCACTCGTGTTCTAATGACATGGGAAGATGCCCAAAACAGCCACAGCATGCCCTTGAGAGGGTATAATGACCATCATGAGTGGGTATCAGTAAGTTGGAGCAGCACTTCAGTTGTTGGCCTATAAGGGTCCTTCCAGGTAGTTTGTATAGCTATATTATGTAGCTTAATATCTCAGTGAAAGAAATAGTTGAAAATTCAGTTCAGAAAGGATTTAGAGTGGGTGAGTATCAATGCACTTGCCACTTTTCCTTTGCTGCAATATATTTTTGGGATTTTTCTCCTTTAAGGGAGATACCAAAGAGATGAGAAAAGGCAGCCTAAGCAGTGTTTAAATACCCAGCAAGGAACCTATAGAGAGGTTGTGCTGAACGAATATGCAGAAACTGCCTTACTTCGATTTAGAAATAGCTTTCAAATGTTTAAAAATAAGCTGTTCTTTACTTGCTTTTCTGAAGTCCCAGTCTTGGCAAGGCATCGAAGAATGCCCAATCAATTTATCCCTGGGAGTGGTAGGCCTTGCTACTCTGATCACCCCATGGTTTTGTGGGGTGTCAGAAGATTTAGCATTAGTTGCTGATCCATAAGAAAAACTTATCATCTCTAACAGGACTCGGTTGTGTCAGTTGTGGGGCTTTCTAGCAATGCTTTATTTAGTTAATTTTTAGATGTAACAGAATTGAACTGACACAGTGAAATACAATGCTACAGTGGTGGACAGGTCACAGAGAAAGAGACTGGTATAGAATAAGTGTCAGTTCTCATTTTGCCCATCCTTATCTTTAAGAGTAGTAAACATTTAGGCCAGATTTGTAAGTGTTAATTTGACCCCCTTTCACTTTTCACCAAAAGATAATAATTTGCCCCATTCATACAAATTTTAAAATTAGTGATGGGTTGCAGGCATTTAAGAACCCACCATGGAACATCAAATCAAATGTCTTTATTATGGTCTTTGACCAGCCTTTACAGTAAAAAGAGGAATAGTTTGACATAACAATCATTTTATTGGTGACGAAACACCATTTATTGAGAAACGGAAAAATAGAACAGAACAATGAAGCAACATATCAAAGCTTTGGGCAGTTGTATAACTTGGTGAAGATATTTGGTCATCTGATATGTGAATGTAGGATTAGCATCCCTTTAAAATAATAAACATAAGACTTATCATTTTTGCCCTCATATTTGGAAATGATTGGGAAGATCAGAACACATCTTCGGACATCATGAATAAGACACCATATCTGGACTTCAGTAAGAGTTTCTGCCTTTCTGGATCCAACAAGGGCAAAGTCTCTGTAAATAAGGAACCCCATGAAATTTTCCTGCCAGTAAAGCTAAATGGGAGAATGTCAAATCAGGATTTAGAAAAAGCCCATCTATAGTTTCTGAAGGTGAGATTGTATGAATATCCCACAATAGAGGGCTTGTAGCTATCTAACATTTGGCAATAGAATTCAGGGGCACTGGAGATATCATATTGACAATCAATGTCCCCGATTCTCTCCATTACTATTGATTTGGCCTTCTCCAGGGTTAATTGTCCTAAACATCATCAATACAGGAGTTCTGAAGAAAGGTTTATTGGCTGGCAAGGATTATATATCTTTTTGGCGTGCCTCCTTTGTGCTTGTTCGGATGGTCCTGTGGAGGGATGTTGTTTTGCAAGTGTTTGATGCTTTGTTTTGGGTAGATGATTTATTTGGCTGAGAAGATGATTGGTTCCATCTTGCCAGTGTGTCAGTTGCTTCCTGTGCAGTAGCTGTGTGATGGGATGGCTTGTTGTGAGGATAGTGTTCTTTTTCTATGGTGGCAGTATTATGGTGTTTGATTGTTAAGGAAATAGTATTGCTTGCTTTGTGTTGGGATGAAGAATGTTGCTTTCGAACCGTCAAAACCCAACTCAACCCACAACCCAACCCAGCCCTTCTCCACCCTGATGGTCATCAAGTTCAATAAGATGTTAAAACTCACGTCTGCTGACTATTCATGTTAGTGTCAGGGAATCCCCCTATTCAACTCTCCTCAGCCACCCCCATGTATGGGAATGAAAGGTCACATTGCCTTTCACAAAACCAGAAGCTGCAGAAAAGTCACAAATAAGCAAGCATGTGGCCCTTCCAAGATATCTGATTCAGTTTCTGTCTTTGAAGCAGGACTGCACTTCACAGATTGGTTCGGAGGGGCTCATTTGGACTCTCCTTCAAAGCTTTGCACAGCCCTAGTACTTTTCATCTTCACTTTTTTAAAAAAAAAATCAATGTGTAAAGAAAATGGCAGGCAAAAGCATACTGCATATCAATTTACAAAAAGTAAAAATCAATAACTGAAAATTTCACTTCCCAATAAGCCCCACCCAAATGAGCTGTGCCATTTCATGAGCTCCCTAGGATCTCCTGAGTCACTTTTTTTCCCTTTTAACTCTGCAGTTCTACCCCACCCAAGTGAATACAGGTAGTCCTTGACTTACAACAGTCCACTTAGTGACCGTTCAAAGTTACAGCGGCACTGAAAAAAGTGATTTATGACCATTTTTCAGACTTACGACCGTTGCAGCATCCTCATGGTCACAAGATTTACATTTGGATGCTTGACAACTAACTCACACTTACGACGGTTCTAGTGTCCCTGGGTCATGCGATCATCTTTTGCAACCTTCTGACAAACTAAGACAATGGGGAAGCCAGATTCCCCTAATATTTACTTATTTTATTTTATTTTATTTTATTTTATTTATTTTATTTTATTTTATTTTATTTTATTTTATTTTATTTTATTTTATTTTATTTTATTTTATTTATTTGTCAAGTCCGTATTAGATAATATATATAAGTATAAGCATGAATTGAATACATAAAATGAATACAATTAAAGGGAACATTAGGACAGGGACGGTAGGCACGCTGGTGCTCTTATGCATGCCCTTACAGACCTCTTAGGAATGGGGTGAGGTCAACAGTAGCCAGTCTAAGGTTAAAATTTTGGGGGTTTTGGGATGAAACCACAGAGTCAGGTAGTGCATTCCAGGCATTGACCACTCTGTTGCTGAAGTCTTTCTGCAACAAGTCTTTCTTTTGTATTTTCTGCAATCGAGTTTGGAGCGGTTCACTTTAAGTTTGTATCTATTGTGTGATCGTGTATTGTTGTGGTTGAAGCTGAAGTAGTCATTGACAGGTAGGACATTGTGGCAGCTAATTTTATGAGCTACGCTTAGGTCATACCGAATAACCAGGTAATTATCAACTACCAGGTTATAACCAGGTTGCTAATTTAACAACTGCAGTGATTCACTTAATGTGGCCAGAAAAGTCGTAAAATGGGGCAAAACTCACTTAACAAATTTATCTCTTAGCAACATAAATGTTTGGACTCAGTTGTGGTCGTAAATTGAGGATTACCTGTATTACTGTGTCCATGGATTTGGAGGAGGCTATTTAGGCCGTCCAACTGCAGGGATTCCGTTGAAGCATCTCTTACAGAAGATTATCTGCATCTCTCCAAGGAAGGAGAACCTGCGACTTTCTGGGTCTGCTCTGCAGTTGTTTTGGCTAGGTATATTTTCCCCTAACATTCTATCAGAATTTGCTTTCTGGCAAATCAGTTCACTTTCTTACATTTTGGAGAAACAGAGAACAGTTTTGAACTTTTGTATGACACTCTTTAGTTCATATATCTATCATTTTTACTCAATGGTAAAATGCTCACCTTTTCAATCTCTCTTCACAGCATTTTGTTTCCAGAACATTAATCATCCTCACAGCCAGTTTCTCTGACTCCATCCTAAATAGTAATGCCCCAAAACTAGACCTAGAACTAGAAGTTAAGATGGGTTCTGACTGCAGCAGCATCAAATGAAGCACTTACTTTTCATGATTTAAAAACTGACCAGATTTGCCTTTATTGCAGCTGAACCACCCTGCTGACTCAAATTCAATCAACTGGTATTCCAAAATGTTTTCACACATATTATTACCAAGCCAGGTATGCAAGCTATACAACTTCTCTTTCTGACATTTTTCTAGTTTTTGAATATGTTCAACAGCTGTATTCTGATTAAAGGGTTCTCGCTTTATGCATATTCAAGACATACGTGACCTCTTGTGCTAAGAGCCCAGATTTATTTTGTTCATTTCCCATATTCTAAGCATTAGTGTATGGGCAAAAAAGTCATGAATTTTAGGAGCCAGCATTCTTTTTTATTTTAAAAGGCTTAAAAGTCATTGTTATAGCAAAATTCCCTCTTCTTATTGTTTTGCTCAAGGTTTTTACCTCAGGATTTTCATCTTTAACTCCAATCAAATTCAAGTTTAAATCACACTAGTCAAAATCACAATGCTTCAGCTATATACATTTTTTTCAATCCTGTGCAGTGCAACTCATCTCATCCAAAAGTCCCATTTAGATAACTCAATGTCAGGGTTCCAAGTAACACCCCCAATGAAAGAAGACTCTGAGGCTTGAGTTTCCCCAAAGTTCCATTTTATTAGAGATGTCATATTGGCACATCTGGTAAAATCTGAATCTGAAAGCTTCCAGGTTTTCCTCACCCAAAGTAAAGTCCAAGTCCCTGCCCAGCACCCACAAGTCCATCACATGGTCCAATCAAAGCACCATCCCAACTGGAGATGCCTCCCAGTTCCAGCCCTCCAGGTGCAGGGCAAAATGTCCTTGACTCCCTGAGAAAGGAATGTTATTATGGCTATATACACCCTTTCTCCATACAATTCCCCCCTCCCAGTTTCCCACAGTAGTAAATGTGGCAGGCCTGAAGCTCCAAGGCAAAAGATGACTTCCAGGTATGACACTCAGATCGTAGGGTCAGTATTCAAATCCCTCATGTTAACAAGATTTGCATAATTATTTACTTGCAACATTCTTTTTCAATGGGAAAGATCACCTGATCTTCTTGAATTTCTTTCCTGGAACTTCAAAATCTATAGTGATATAGCTGTAGCCCTTTTTAAAAAGTTCAATACAAATCAGCAGGAAGGGAAATTTTATTAGTTTGCTTGGTAATTCTTGGAAATTATTTAATCATTTTCCTAATCCCTCTTTCTGAGAAATAGCACATTCTTTCATCCAATGGGTCTTGTCAGCATATATTTGATTCATTTCCTTTTACTAGCAAGTCACCAACTACCATAAACACTTCTCTTTGTCTTCTTGTAGGACACAATTGTATCTTCTCTGCCCTCCTCCCCACCCCCCCACCCCCCCGGGATGTTACTGTCCTATCTCCTATTTCACAATATTTTCTTCTTCTTTTTCTGAATTCTTAAAAACTGTTACTTCAATTGAAGGCATCAAAGCTACTTCTGAGGTCCAATAGCGAAGAGTATCTTCTGGTCTCTATTTCATGAATAACAAATTTGCTCCTATGCTCATCTTTATGGAGAGTTGCTTCCACTGTTGATTTTTATTTTCTTTACAGTATTCTTGTTCCAGATTAACAAAACTTTGTTTGATATTGGAAGATCAAAGCTGTAGAGCATTTTGATCCTTAATTTTTATTTCATTGTTGAACTAAAAATATATGTACCTATACTTTCGAGTCAATGTTGACACCTAATAGCTGCCTGGATACATCCCTGTAGTTTTCTTGGCAAGATCAGAAGTGTTTGTTACTGCCTCCTTCCTAGGGCTGAGAGAGAGGAGTTGGCCCAAGATCACCTAGCTGGCTTCGTGTCTAAGGATGGGACTAAAACTCACAGTTTTCCAGTTTCTAGCCTGATGCCTCAATGACTACACCAAATTGGTTTTCATAATATTATGAGATTATAATGGTAGTCATTATAATACCTACCTGTATTATACAATTATACTACTGGTATACTATATTATACTATACAAACTATTGTTAAACCGTTCCCAAGAACTTGCTATGATTTTCAATAGAATTTTTCCAACTTGAGGGCACTTTTTTTTTTCAATAACCTCTCTGAAAATGAGAACAAATTACTTCTTTTATTTCTTTGTGTTGAGATTGATTTTAGTTTAATATATTTAAAATATGCTAGGTTGAGATTATGGCAATCTGTGGGAAAAGTCATTTGTATTGAACCCATTCTTAATCATATTTGTGGTGAGCAAATATGTTCTGCAAATTTGATTGCATTTCCCACAAGATTATTAAGAATTTAAAACTTAAACATTAAAATATTTTAATATTGTAAGGGTGTTTTGCAATAACAGTAACTGACTTTTCCAAAAAAGTACAGCCAATGTTTAAAGAATTGCTAGAGGAAATATCGTACAAATCCTGGCTGAAATACTGTACATAAGGAGGATTTTCTTTCCTGGGATATATGTATTTTACATTTGCTTTCCTGGGATTCATGTATTCTACAAATGAAGTAGAGGGAATGAAAGGGACCTTATCATGTTTTTGACTTCAGGTATCCTTTACATACGACCAGAATTGAGCCCACATTTATTGTTGTTAATTCCTATGTTACTAACTTAAACAATTCTAGTAGTTCACTTAACAACTGTGGCAAGAAAGGTCGTAAAATGGGACAAAGCTCACTTAAGATCTGTCTTGCTTAGCAACAGAAAGTTTAGGTTCAGTTATGGTCATAAGTCAAGAACAACTTGTATTACACTATGTGATCATGTTAAAAGAGAAAAGGAAACACTTTGTTAGAATTATATGTTAATGTTGTGGAATTTCCCTTTCCTTCCTTGCATAAGCCTATAGGAGATAAGGGACAATGGAAAGAGATGGGGTTGGTAGCGAATAAGAAAAGAAGTTTATTTTTTAAAAAAATATGGGCTGAAATGTAAGGTTTCCCAGGCAATATGCTAATAATGTACATTTGTAATTATTGCTGGCTTCCTTTGAAGATATTTCTTATTCTGGAGGTTTTTAAAAGGCATTATGATTTTATCATACGTTTGTTCTTTTTTTAAAAATAATGACTGCTGTAGGGTTCCACCATTAAGCATATCCACACCTACTGTTTAAGCTATTCTTGTCCTGTGCTCATACCAGCTCCACTCTATGCCATTTTAAGAAAACCCTGCCTAGATGAAAACACTTTGGCAACAGCTTGCAATTTACCACGTTTTCCAATTGGATAATTCCTCAGCTGCTCTGCCCTCTCACCCTTCTCATTCAGGAAACCTTCCCTTTGAAAGGATCTTACAAGACATATGTTCTACTATGTACATGTGTATACATGCAACTACAATATAATACTTTTTTTAAAGTTCACTATTTTTATACTACCTTTATTATTTTTATATATAACTTAAAGTGGCAAACGTATATAATATTTCTTCCGCCTTCTATTTTCCTCCCAACAACCACCTTGAAATTTGTTTGGCTGAGAGGTGACAGGCCCAAATCCAGCCAGTTGGTTTTCATGCCTAAAGTGGGACTAGAACTCCTGGTTTCTAGCCTGGTGTTTTTCCTTATAAGTCAGATGAAGTTGCTTCAAATCCAGCAGAAATTGTTACTCCTTTCCAAGCTCCTTGCATATTTTGTTTTATAAATGCAATTGCATAATTCATTATTTTTCTAATCACTTGAGAAAAAAGGGCTTCACTCAGAGATCCTAAATAATCCATAGGCTAACTGGCTATTCGGGAGCTACCTTGAAAGCCCTTTAATTGGAGACATAAGGTCCTGAATTTAAGACCATATGCATATGAATCAGCTGAGCTTCTCCTACTGAGAGATAGACACTGTCTAAGATCTGACCTCTGTTCCCCAGGGAAGTCTAGAAACCAAAAGCTTTCACACCTAAAGTGCAAAATCATTCTCTCAGAGCACACTTGTCTTATGTAAATAAAGAGTTTGCTGCAAATAGAGACTGCTGCAAATAAAGACTTGGCTTTTAGAAAATTTCCACACTTAAAGACATGAACCCTTTCTTATTCAGGTTTAGATACTTTTGCACCTATTATGTTGAGAACACAGAACCAAATCAGAGAACAAGGGGTATCTGTTTTAACATCCACACACATCATTCTTGTGTGCCAGTAGTCATATCTGGGCAGGTTGCTTCTGGATAAGAGTGGAGCAAAAGTGAGATGTTGCAATCTCTCCAATTTGCAAAGGGAAAAAAAATAAGTGCCCATTTTGTTCCTTGGATTTTTATTTTGTAATCTCAACATCTGGAGGACATTTTCTGATGGCATCTGGCTTATCTTCCTCCTCCTCTTAAATTCTACAATATGAGCTCCTTCGTCCTTCCTATGATTTCCCACTTTTCTCCAGCATGTATTACTAATTTTCCACAGAGGAGTCTCTGAGTATATGGAAGAAAGGCAAATTATAGAATCACTTACTGTGATTAAGGATGTCGCCAGGAGAGAACAGTGGGCTCAGCAGAAACTGTTCTTCTTTGAGAGAGACTGCAGAAAACAATGCAGTTGTAGACAAAAGGAATATTGGGGGTGCCATAGCAAATATTTTTAAGAGGGGAAAGAATAGAATGCAAGAGAATGGGAGAGATAATGGGAGGAAGTGGCATCAGATACAACACATGTAAATTTAATATGATTCTAATGAAGGGGAAATAATATGAATATATTCTAGTACAGGTAGTCCTTGACATACGACCGCAATTGAGCCCAAAATTTTTGTTGCTAAGAGACAGACATTTGTTAAGTGAATTTTGTCCCATTTTATGATCTTTCTTGCCTCAATTGCTAAATGAATCACTGAAGTTGTTCAGTTAGTGACACTGTTATTAAATGAATATGGCTTCCCCATGGACTTTGCTTCTCAGATGGTTGTAAAAGGGGATCACATGACCCTGGGATACTGCAACCATCATAAATATGAACCAGCTTCCAAGTGTCCGAATTCTGATCACATGGCCTCAGGGACATTAATTCAATAGTCATAAGTTTGAACTCTCGAGGACTACTGTGTACGAATTTTTCCATCTTTACCATGCATAAATGTGCTAAAAATTGAACAGCCTAGTTAATGAAGATGAACACGATACGGTAATAATAACAGGTGTTTGATCTACTCAAAAGTGCTATTGTTTTTATTCAATTAATATGGCATAGGCTAAAAGGCGGCTAACATTTCAAGTTTTTTTTAATGATTAAATCACATTAATCTCCAATATATGAAGTTTTCGCAAAGGAGAAATGTGAAGCAAGGTACAAACATATCTGATTAGAGCTAAACATGGCATATCAAGGAAAATTGCATGTGCTGTTGAGGAAATACGAATTGGACCTCCAAAGATGTATCTGTTCATTTATTTTGAACCATAGCTTTTAATTATTGATAGTCGTAACTTCCTAATGCTCAAGGAAATAGACTATAGGGTACAGTTGATAAAACAATGTCATGTTAGTAATAGAAGGCCTGGCAGTACAGTTTTGCGCACAGTCGCACATTTGAAGTTCACATACAACTTAATCTGTTCACATGTGGCACCATTGTGAGTGAATGAAGATCAGCCTAGGGGCTGTTTGATGCTGTGGCATTGTTGCTCAGTCTCCGAAGAAAAGCTCCCTTATCAAATGTCTTAAATTGGAAGCCCCCAATAACTCCATTAGAAGCTTCTGGGCCTACAGGTAGTCCTCATTTTCCTCCTCGCTGTTCAGACACTCCTCAACATGGGTATTGTTCACTCCTATTTGCACGGCTGGGTGTCAATCAAACCCTCTGGAGCTGGATACGCCCTGCTTCCTGCTCCTTCCTCAGTCTTTTCACTCAGCCATTTGCAAAGTGCATTAGGGTGTCTGTTCTCTATTAATATTTTACTAAATTACTATTTTATTTTGTTATTTTTCAATTTTGAGCATTTTCTTTTGGTTTTCTGAGGTTTGCGCTTCTTCAGTGTTACTAGCAGAGGCTAATTGGAGCGGAACGGCGGCGCGGGGCTCCGGCCGCCATTCGTGGCTTGGCTTTGCTGTCGGTGCTTAATTTTAACCTCAGCCGCCATTTTCTTGCCGCTACAGCCGTCTTTTGCTTTTTACTGCCTTTCTGGCCAGCGCAGCCTCCTTTCTGATATTGCGGCTTGAGTCCTTGCTGGCTGGCATACTCATTAGCCGAACGGAGGCTTCTTTGGGCGATCGTTTGGGCTCCAGCCGTAGGCGCTTCGTTTCACCTGGCTTGCGACGCCCCAGGACTTCTCTCACGGACCGCCATTTTGTCCCTAACAGTAGCTGGCTATTGGGCTGATCCAGCTTGTGGAGTGACCTGGGCTTTGGTTTCCAGGGTCACTAGCCACCATTGTGCCTCTCCAACTTGTGCAGCGACCTGGGCTTTGGTTTCCAGGGTCGTTTGCTTTCCTGCAGGTGTGGACGCGGTCCAGTGGTTACCTGCACGTGAATTCTGCCTGACTCAGCGTGACTGCCATCATCAGGGAAGTAAACCCATTTTTCTTTTGATTACTTAAAAAAAAAAAGGGAAAATTGCTTATCTGTATATATTGTTGCTGGCGGTAGATAGTTATTAAGTGATATTATTGTGTTTTTTTGTGTACATATTAAAAAAAATTCAAAATTCAAAAAAATTTCAAAATTTCAAAATTCTAGAAAAATATTCAAAAAATTTCAAAAAAATTTAGAAAAATTTGAATTTGCTTTACGAACAATATGGAGGCTGTTGCTCTGTCTTCTGACCTTGACAGGAGCCCCTCTCTGTCTCCAGTTCCTTCTCCTAAGCATGCTAAGGGGAGGAAGACCAAGGGTGCTAAATCTACCAGGTCGGGCAAGTCCTCTAAATCAGACAGGGATGCCCAACGCAGACACAATGCTCTGGAAAAACAGTTTTCAAAGGCACAACACCAGGCTCAGTTGCTTGATTGTCATGAACCGGTTGATGATGTTTTGGACCTCAATGCTGTTTGTGAATCGGAGGTTCTCCAGGATATTGCTGTCCAGGATGCTGATCCTTCTGCAGTCTGTCCTTCTACTTCTAGGGGGTTCCCCTTGACATCTGTTAACCAGCCCTGTGTCAGAGCTAGATCAAGGTCCTCTAGCATGGCTAGTCACAATTCTCAGACCTCTAGGCATGTTCCTGAGGCTACCTTCACACCCACTGCAGCAGGTCTCCGCCCTGAGGCGGGGCCTTCTTTTGGTCAACCTGTGGATTTCCAGTCATTGTTTACTCAGACTATGTCCCACATTTTTCAGGTTGGGTTGCAGCAGGCCTCTGGTATGTTACCCAATCCAGGTTGTGTCCCTGCTCCCTCATGTCATATGCCGTCTGCCTTGGAGCAGCAACCTTCTACTTCCTATGCTCAGGTGCCTGAGCTTGTCAGGGAAGATGACTTCCTAGAAGACTTTGAGATGTCGGAGGATGAGGAGGCGGTTCAGGACAAGCCTGCCTTTCCGGGATTGTTCAAGCCCTCAATGTTTCGTTCCCTTTTACGCAAAGCGAAGGCTGCTACCAACATGGACACCAATTTAAATCAGGGTTCTGCTTCTGCTCCGCCAGACCCTAATAGTAACTTATTTAATCTACCTCAACCTGATCACGACTTTGTACTGTGTCCTGACCTTTTCTGTCAGGTCATTCAGAAACCATGGGACCACCCCGCTTCGCTTTCTGGCCCGAATTCCTTTGATCGTAAGCTGTACGCCTCAGCTCCTGTGTTAGATGCTCTTCTGCAGTTACCTAAAATTGATGATCCCGTAGCCAGTCTGACATCTTCATCGATTCTGGTAGGTGAAGCTGGTGATGGCCTCAAGTTTGAGGATAAGCGGGCGGAGATGTCATTCCGTAAGACACACCAGGCGGTAGCATGGGCCATCCGTGCTGCTACTTCTTCCTCTTTTTTCAACCGGGCGTCCCTGGTGTGGCTGCGTCAATTGAGGGACCGACTTCCCCCTGAAGACACTCGGTTGCAGCAGGATCTGGCAAAGTTAATCGCTGCTGCTGAATATTTGGCCGATGCATCCTTGAACGCAGCTAAATTTGCTTCGCGAGCTTTGGCTTTGACAGTTTCTTCTAGACGTCTTCTGTGGCTTCGTAATTGGAGAGCTGACACAAAATCTAAATGGCGTTTGACTGCTGCTCCGTACAAAGGTCCGGCTTTGTTTGGATCGTCTTTGGACTCCATCCTGGTCGAAAACCTGGATAAAAAGAAGGTATTGCCCATGGCTTTCAGACGCCAGGATAGATGCTTCTTCCCCTATAGCCGGCAGCCATTTCGTTACGACCAAGGCGCTGGCAGCACCTCTTATCAAAGATCTTCTCAGTTCTCTTACCAACCAGCTTCAGACCGGACGTCCTTTCGTGGCCGTGGCCACCGCCAATCCACCTTCCGGCGTCCCTTCCGCTCTTCGACTTCCCGATACTCCAGACGTGGCAAGTGACTCACCGTCCCTGGTACCGATTGGAGGCAAACTCCAGGCCTTTTCCCACCTGTGGCCTCTTACCACCTCGGATGCCTGGATTGTCCAAACTGTCACCAACGGTCTACGTTTGGAATTCATTACTATGCCACAGGACTTTTATGTGCAATGCCCCTGGCCGCCTCAGACGGACAAGAAGCTTCTTCTGTCTCGCAAAATTCTACATCTGCTGCAGATACAGGCCATAGAACGTGTTCCATCGACCCAACTCGGAACCGGCTTTTATTCAACGCTTTTCCTGGTGCCGAAAAGCTCGGGCGATTGGAGGGGCATTTTGAATCTACGACGTCTCAACCAACACATCGTATACCGTCGGTTCAAAATGCATTCGCTCAAATCATTGCTAGGCTGCATCCGACAGGGAGATCTAATGCAATCAGTGGATCTAAAGGAGGCGTACCTGCACGTGCCCATTCACCAATCGCACAGGAGGTACCTCAGGTTTGCGTTTGGAAACCACCACTTCCAGTATCGGGCGATGCCGTTCGGCTTTTCGTCCGCCTCAAGGACTTTTACAAAACTATTGGCAGCGGTGGCGGCGTCGCTCAGAGAGGTACCTGTCCGTCTAGCATGCTACCTCGACGACATTTTGATTCTTTCATCGTCAATCGAACTGGCAATTCGAGACCGGGAGTTGGTACTTCAAACTCTTCAGGACCACGGATTCACCTTGAATCTCACCAAAAGTCATCTGATCCCCACGACTCATATTCTGCACCTGGGGGCAACGATAGATTCGAGTCAGTGTGTCGTCCTTCTGTCTCCAGACAGGCGTGTCAGCATCCAGCAGCTTGTGTCTCACATCCTACTGAACCGGACTGTTCCCCTACTGATACTCTCCCAGCTTCTGGGAAAACTAATATCCTGCATAGACATTGTCCCCTGGGCACGTTTCCATCTTCGTCGCCTACAATGGTTCCTGCTTCCCTTCCAGAAGCAGGGTCGGGCGGAGTCCCTTTCCAAAGTGACAGTTCCGGCTCCTGTTCGACTCTCCCTGCGATGGTGGCTGTCTCCGGCTCTCAGCAGGGGCTCCCCCTTTCTGGAACCGAAACGGATAGTTTTAACCACGGACGCGAGTCTGCGGGGCTGGGGGGCCCATCTCAACTCCCAGTTAGCCCAGGGGATCTGGTCGTCGACGGAAAAACTGCACAACAGAAATTGGCTGGAGCTCAGGGCGGTTCGGTTCGCTCTTATTCACTTCAAACATCTTGTGTATCGCCAAGACCTTTTGATACTAACAGACAATGTGGCCACCAAGGCCCATATCAACAAGCAAGGGGGGACCCGCTCTTGGACTCTGATGCAGGAGGCAGAGAGGCTTCTGTCATGGGCAGAGCTCCACCTCTTATCGATAAGAGCCAAACACATTTCCGGGACTGTGAATCGGGAAGCAGATTGGCTCAGCAGAGACTAGTTAGATCACGCCGAATGGCGGTTGGACTCCAGCCTGTTCCAGGAGCTGTCAAAGAGGTTCGGACTACCGGTAGTGGACATGTTTGCGACAGCTCTCAACACTCAATTACCAAGATTCTATTCCCGTTACCCGTCACCAGCGGCAGAGGGTCTCGACGCTCTGCGGAGTCCATGGCCTCGAGGACTCCTTTATGCCTTTCCCCCCCTGCCTATCATCCCCAAAGTGATTCGGAAGGTGATTCAAGAGCGGGCGAATCTACTGCTGGTAGCGCCTTATTGGCCCCATTGAGAGTGGTTCGCAGATCTCAAGAACCTGTCCGTCGAGCCACCGTGGAGGATTCCACCCGACAAGGTCGTTTTGACTCAAGGTGCGGTACGCCATCCGGAGCCAGAATGGGTCCGATTAGCCGTGTGGCATTTGAGCACATAAAGCTATTCAAGGACCATTTCTCAGAAGATGTCATTTCTATCATTCAAGCCGCCAGGCGACCATCGACAGTTCGCATTTATGACGCTTCATGGACTGCCTTTGCGGGATGGTGCAGCGCTGATCACATTGACCCCACGTCTGCAACTGTTCCAGACATTCTGCAATTCCTACATGCGGGGTTTTCTAAAGGTCTAGCTCCAGCAACTCTTCATCATCAGGTGGCGGCTCTGGCCACTGTTTTGTCTGGGAATAATCAAGTTCCCTTGTCTCAGGATTCACGAATCCGTTCCTTTCTCCAAGGAGTCACCAACTTGCGACCCCCGTCAATTCATCGCTACCCTACATGGGACCTTACCTTAGTGTTACAGGCCTTGACTGCACCACCATTCAAACCTCTGGCTTTGATCAGCCTGCGTTATTTGTCCTTGAAGATGGCTTTTTTGCTGGCAATTACTTCGGCTCGTCGTGTATCAGAAATTGAGGCCTTGTCTATGAGGAGTGATCTCTGTATCTTTTATCCGAACCGGGTGGTCTTGCGACTTGACCCAGCCTTTATTCCAAAAGTGAACACACGTTTTCATCGAGCACAAGAAATTATCTTACCAGATTTCTGTCCGGACCCTCGCCATCCCACTGAGAGACGCTGGCATACTTTGGATGTGCGAAGGGCGTTGAGGCGATATCTTAAGAGGACTGCCTCCTTCCGCAGGACTGAGGCACTGTTGGTGTCTTTCCTCCCCTCCTCCTTGGGTCAGAAAATATCCTCAGCAACAGTAGGCAGGTGGCTCAAGGCCTGTATCTCTAGGGCATATGAGTTGCGGGAGGCTCCTGTCCCGGGTGGTATCCTACCCCATTCTACCCGTAGTGCCGTAACATCGGCTGCTTGGGCTACCCAGGCATCGGTAGATGATATTTGCCGGGCGGCAACCTGGTCCTCGCTTTCTTCCTTTGTCACTCACTATCGTTTAGACAGGTTTGCCTCTTCAGATGCTGCCTTTGGCAGAAGAGTTTTACAGTCTGTAATCTCTCCCCAAGGCCAGCCTTCAGCTTAATTCCCTCCCTCTCTTCTGGAACTTGGGTATGTCCCATGTTGAGGAGTGTCTGAACAGCGAGGAGGAAAATGGTCGTTGCTTACCTGAACGATCCTTTTATCCTCACTGTGAAGACACTCCGTCCCTCCCTTTTGTGTCGCCGGGTCTGGCCTTGGTGGAGGTCTCTTTTTGTTCTCCCTCTGTAGCTGTTCTGTTCCTGTCCTGCATCTGAGGATTTTTCTTCGTGGCCGTCCTGATGCCCTTGGGCCAAGATGCTTTCGTGAAAAGACTGAGGAAGGAGCAGGAAGCAGGGCGTATCCAGCTCCAGAGGGTTTGATTGACACCCAGCCGTGCAAATAGGAGTGAACAATACCCATGTTGAGGAGTGTCTTCACAGCGAGGATAAAAGGGTCGTTCAGGTAAGCAACGACCAATTTATGACCACAATAGAGCCCAAAATTTCTGTTGCTAAGCGAGACATTTGTTAGGTGAGTTTTGCCCCATTTTACGGCCTTTCTTGCCACAATTGTTAAGTGAATCATTGCATTTTCTAAGTAAATAACATGTTCGTTAAATGAATCTGGCTTCTTTGCTTGTCAGAAGGTCACGAAAGGTGATCACATCACCCTGGGACACTGCAACCATCATTACCTGGTTACTTGCAACCCTGACAGTGAGTCAGTTTCCAAGTGTCTGAATTTTGATCGTGTGACCATAAGGATTCTCTAAGGGTCATAAGTGTGAAAATGTCACAAGTCACCTCTTCAGTGCCTTGTAACTTCAAACCATTACTAAACGAATGGTTGTAAGACAGGGGTGGGCAAACGTGGCCTTTTTACAACCTGTGGACTTCAACTCCCAGAATTCCTGAGACAGCCAAGCTGACTTAGGAATTCTGGGAGTTGAAGTCCACAGGTTGTAAAAGGGCCACATTTGCCCACCCCTCTTGTAAGTGAAGGGCTACCTGTAATAATGGTCAAAACAGTGGTTAGAACCACTGTGGACAGTGGTTACCACCACAGTGGTGGTAACCACTGTGTCCACCAACAGTGGACATAGTGGTTAGAATCCAGTATTGCAGGCTGACTCTGCTCACTGCCAGGCATTCGATCCTGATCAGCTCAAGGTTGATTCAGCTTTCCATCCTTCCGAGGTCAGTAAAATGAGAACACAGATTGTTGGGGGAAATATGCTGATTCTGTAAACCGCTTACAGAAGGCTGTAAAGCACTGTCAAGTAGTATATAAATCTAAGTGCTATTGTTATTGCTATTGCACAGGCAAAACTGAGGAAAGTTATTCCCATCTTCATCTTGATTGTAGAAGTTGGACTCCCACTCCTCTTCATCCACCCTGTTCTTCATCTATAATCCTTGTGCAAATTGATGAAGCAGTTATTGCTGATTATATTGTCGTCCAATGTACTAAGACTGCAACTCCCACTTTTCTCATGGTGGGGTATGCTATGGATGAGGAATCTGGGAGTTGATATCTCAACATATGTAGAGGTTATCTGATTGGGGAAGGAACTATCTTCCTGTACAAAGGAAATTTAAAAGATCACAGTTTAAACCTGATGAAATTGTGGTTCTCAACATTTGAATGGACTACAGAATGGACTATAGCTTGGAAAAATTGCCATGAGGTGAACCTTCTTATCAACTTTATCTAAATTTAAGAAAAGCCCCTGTCATGAGAATCCTTAATCCCATTCTGCAATCAGGTAGAAATGATGCGTCATTGACTTTGTCTTTCTGCTATATCCATTCCAATTGGCTCTATCAATGCAAATGAAGCCATAATAGTACACAAGAAGAAGTCTAAATCAATAACCTTTCCAATATAGATAAAGTGTCTTTTTAGTCTTTAAGGTAAAGTATCCTAAAATCTAAACAGAATAAAATACCAGCCTTTCAACTCCTTACACCTTGATGGGAAAAAGTAAGTGTAAGGGGGCATTTTGACTTTTTTGAGAAATAGTGATGTTTGGCAGAAATATTTCTTAGTTGCAATGTAGCCACGCGTGCTCACAGAGATGGTTCTTGTTATGATTATTATATTGTACAAAAATAAAGTTTTATTAGGACTGATACCCCAAATGTTGAGACTGAGTTAATGTGGAGTAATAATGAATTATTATGATTTTCATTGTTTTATTTTTCTTCCAATAGTCTTTTATACAGAGTACTGTAGTTAAGAAATATAGTATAAACACATTGATTGTTGTTCTTTAACATGTGGGAATGTATTGTGTTATTTATTTTAAGTGTCCTTAGGAATCCTTCCTGAGTCATAAAATAATGTTATAAATAATAGAATATATAAATAATAGAATAGCATGCTTCTCTACCGTATTCCTTTGAAAAGATAGGAACCGGTGCCCTTGGCTGCAATTTCAACTGACTCTCCACCTTCAAGGGAATACATAAACGGAGAAATCCAGAACCAAAAGTGACAATGGTAAATTGCTATTTTCAGGAAAAATTGCAGCAAGTACATCCCATGGCTATTGTTCATATTTCATTGGTTTTAATTGCACCTGGACTTGCATAATGCTTTAAGGCATCTGTCTTTTGTTTAGTTGAAAGCCAGTTTGTAGATTCAGTAAATATATACTGGACATACTTGCAGTACTTAGAATTATGCCCAGTCTTAACACATACATTAGGCTTATATGGGTAGGCATTTGTTGTAGTTGAGAATTGTATGTACACTTTTTAATATTATTATTTAATGTTCCTAAAGGTGTCTAGCCTGTGGGTTTGTCTTCAGGGTAAGTTGGTCTGTCTGAGTAAGCAGGTTGAAAGGGGAGAAAAAAATCATTAAGCCTTTCAAAAGATAATGTATTTTTTTTTCTATTTCTAAAAATATGAAACTAGTCATCTAGAATTGACTATTTCTAGTCATTATAACTATAGAGACAAGAATGGAAAGGATCTTCTCACCATCTGCCATTTTTGTCAATCTCTTTGCTTTCTGTGATGAATAGATACAGGCGATATTATGTAGAACCAGGGAAAAGTGTCCAATACTCGTACTTTGCATAATGTATCATAATCACATTGTGTCATTGTGTGTAATCAAAACCCAACAGGAAAAGCCACATAGAAGGAAAGTCCTTCCATCCTCCAATGATGCAAGAGATCTGACTGACCCACATCCTATAGTACCACATCACTGCATTATACACCTGGCTAGACATAAGGTAGTAGAAGTAGGAACAAAAGTGTAGGATGACGTTTCTAAAAAAAGATATGATATGGCATGAAACTGGATAACAAATAACATTAGAAGGCTACCCCTCCAACAGTAAAAGTTCTTGATGTAAATGTTCTTGATGCAGTCAATGTTCAAAGCAGCACAAAGACAAAAAGGTACAGTGCCACTTGCATTCCATTTACACATATGCAAACTTGGGAAAATTATCTACAATCAACAATGGATAGGGGGCTCCAAGTATAAATTTTTGGTTGCACAATTATTCCCCCTCCCCCCCTTTTTTTTTTTGTGTGTGTGTGTGTGCCTTAAAAAGAAACTTCCAGTGTTGGAGCATTTACAACTTCTGGAGGCAAGTTGTTCCACTGATTAATTGTTCTAACTGTCAGGAAATTTCTCCTTAGTTCTACGTTGCTTCTCTCCTTGATTAGTTTCCACCCATTGCTTCTTGTTCTACCCTCAGGTGCTTTGGAGAATAGCTTGACTCCCTCTTTTTTGTGGAAGCCCCTGAGATATTGGAACACTGCTCCCATGTCACCCCTACTCCTTCTTTTCATTAAGCTAGACATACCCAGTTCTTCATATGTTTTAGCCTCCAGTCCCCTAATCATCTTTGTTGCTCTTCTCTGCACTCTTTCTAGAGTCTAGTCAAGACAGGCTTTTTATTCCTGGTTGTTGCCCGGAATGTAATCCTGTAATCCTGGCAGTTTTCTTGGCAAAGGTTTTCAGAATAGCCTTGTCCTTACCTCCTTCCCAGAGTTGAGAGAGAGGGATTTGCCCAAAGTCACCCCATTGGTTTCATGTCTCAGATAGGACTAGAAGTCACAGTCTCCCAGTTTCTAGCTTGGTGCCTTAACCACTAGACCAAACTGGCTTTCTATTTTCCTCATGCAAGCTGCTTATCTAAAGAGGATAATCATTTATCTGATCATTTAAAAGTCCTTTTAAAAACGATGATTTAAATGTATATTTACATGTTTGTGGTATAAAAAGATACAAGTTAACAGTTCTCACTATCCTACTCATCAGTCCAAAAAAGGCTTAGGTTTCCAATTTTCTTTATCTTTCTGGAGGTGTTTTTATTGGGGAATCTAAGAAAAGATATCCTTAGAATTTTAATGATAAGAATAAATTTGAGAGCTATTCTCAGCACTGACATTTTTTTTTTGCAGGCAATCTCTCATTATTGGTTTTGAAAAATGCCAAAAAGATGACAACACTCTCATTTTACAATGAAAAGATAATATAAAAGTGAAGGAGATGGGCAGCAATCTTGCAACCATCTTATGGGTTTATAGCAGTGGTGAAATCTGATTTTTTTTACTACCGGTTCTGTGAGCATGGCTTGGTGGGCGTGGTGTGGCTTGGTGGGCATGGCTTGGTGGGCGTGGCAGGGGAAGGGTACTGCAAAATCTCCATTCCAACCCCACTCCAGGGGAAGGATACTGTAAAATCCCCATTCCCCCCAACTCCTGGGGGAAGGATATTGCAAAATCTCCATTCCCACCCCATTCTGGGGCCAACCAGAGATGGTATTTATTTATTTATTTATTTATTTATTTATTTATTTATTTATTTATTATATTTCTATACCGCCTTTCTCCCGTAGGACTCAAGGCGGTGTACAGTCAAGAAAAATATAGACACACAAACATCATAAAATTGCTAATTAAAATTGTTACTTAGTTTGGTCAATTAAATAAAACCCAGAATTAGATAACATTTAAAAAATCATTTGCATGTTTGTATGTTTAGCCCTGCCTGTTGGAACATCAGGGTCTTGAGGGCACGGCGGAAAGCACGGAGATCAGGGATATTCCGTATCTCCGGGGGCAGTTCATTCCAAAGGGTTGGAGCCCCCACAGAGAAGGCCCTCCCCCTGGGAGTCGCCAGTCGACATAATTTAACTGACGGTATCCTGAGTAGTCCCTCCCTGTGAGAACGAACTGGTCGGTGGGAGGCTATTGGTGGCAAAAGACGGTCTCGTAGGTACCCAGGTCCTAAGCCATGGAGCGCTTTAAAGGTGATAACTAACACCTTGAATCGCACCCGGAAGACCACCGGGAGCCAGTGCAGCTCGCGTAGGAGAGGTGTTACATGGGCGTAATGAGCTGCGCCCATAATCACCCGCGCGGCTACGTTCTGGACCAGTTGGAGCCTCCGGGTGCTTTTCAAGGGGAGCCCCATGTAGAGAGCATTACAGTAGTCCATACGGGAGGTAACTAGGGCATGAGTGACCGTGCGCAAGGCGTCCCGATCCAGAAAGGGACGCAACTGGCGGATCAGGCGAACCTGATAAAAGGCACCCCTGGCCACGGCCGTCAAATGATCTTCTAAAGATAACCGTGAATCCAGGAGGACACTCAAGTTGCGGGCCCTCTCTGTGGGGAGCAAGATCTCATCCCCTATTGTCAGTGATGGTACCAGCTGACTATACCGGGACGCCGGAAGCCACAGCCACTCGGTCTTGGAGGGGTTGAGTCTGAGCTTGTTTCTCCCCATCCAGATCCGCATGGCCTCCAGGCAACGGGACATCACAGCAAGGGCATCATTGGGGTGGTCTGGGGTGGAGATGTATAGCTGTGTGTCATCAGCATACTGATGAACACTCACCCCAAAACCACAGATGATCTCACCTAGCGGTTTTACATAAATGTTGAACAGAAGGGGTGAGAGGACTGACCCTTGCGGCACCCCACAAATAAGGTGCCTTGAGGTCGACCTCTGCCCCCCTGCCAACACAAACTGCGAACGGTCAGAGAGGAAGGAGGAGAACCACCAAAGAACGGTGCCCCCTATTCCTAACCCCTCCAGCCGGTGCAGTAAGATACCATGGTCGATGGTATCAAAAGCCGCTGAGAGATCTAATAGGACCAGGATAGAGGAGCAACCTCTGTCCGGAGCCCTCCAGAGATCATCCACCAATGCGACCAATGCCGTTTCTGTGCTGTATCGTGACCTGAAGCCCGACTGGAACGGATCCAGATAGACAACTTCATCCAGGTATCGGGGTAGTTGTCGCGCCACCACACTCTCAACAACTTTCGCAACAAAGCGAAGATTGGAGACTGGACGATAATTTGATAATATAGCCGGGTCCAGGGAAGGCTTCTTGAGGAGGGGCTTCACAACCGCCTCTTTCAAGGCGGCGGGAAAGACACCCTCACTCAGAGAAGCATTTATAATCCCCTGGAGCCAGCCTCGTGTAACCTCCCGGGAGGCCAGTACCAACCAGGAGGGACACGGGTCCAATAAACATGTGGCAGCGTTAAGCTTGCCCAGAATCCTGTCCACGTCCTCAGGAGCCACAGAGTCAAACTCTTCCCAGATAACGCTCTCAAGACCTGCCCCCATCTCCTCCCCTGGATCTACCCAATCGGAGTCCAGGCCTTCCCGAATCTGAGCGACTTTATCATGCAGGAATTGTACAAAATCCTCAGCTCGACTCTTTAAGGGATCTTCCCGTATCCCCACCTGAAGTAGGGAGCGGGTCACCCTAAACAGCGCAGCTGGGCGGTTCTCTGCAGATGTAATAAGAGCGGAGAAGTAGCTAGACTTCGCCGCTCTTATCGCCACTAGGTAGATCTTAATATAAGATCTCACCTGTGTTCGGTCAGATTCAGATCGGCTTGTCCTCCAATCACTCTCCAGGCGTCTTTTCCGACACTTCATCTCTCTCAGCTCCTCGGAAAACCAAGGAGCTAAACGAGATCGGCATCGGGTCAGAGGCCGCAAAGGCACGACGCGGTCCAAGGCCCCAGTAGCCGCCCTGTCCCAGGCGACCACCAGGTCCTCAGTCGAGTCGTGAGCCAGAGTCTCAGGAAATGGCCCAAGCTCCATCAGGAACCTTTCGGGGTCCATCAGGCGCCTGGGACGGAACCATTTGGTTGGTTCCGTCTCCCTGCGGTGGGTGGAAGTGACTTGAAAGTCCATGTGAAGGAGAGAATGATCAGACCATGACAAGGGCTTGATGTCTATATCCCCTATTCTTAGATCATTCAGCCACTGATCAGAGACAAAAATCAAGTCCAGAGTGTGATTCCCCAAGTGGGTGGGGCCTTGAACTACCTGGGTCAGGCCCATGACCGTCATGGAAGCCATGAACTCCCGAGCCGTCTCCGACATCTCACCAGCAGATGGCAGGTTAAAATCCCCCAAAACAATAAGTCTGGGGGTTTCCACCGCCACCCCAGCTATAATGTCGAGCAGCTCAGGCAGGACCGCTGTTACGTGGCAGGGAGCCAGGTACGCAATCAGTAGGCCCATCTGAACCCCCTGACCCCACTTTACAAGGAGGGACTCACATCCGGCTATCTGAGGAACAGTGGCCTCCCTCGGGCAAAGACTTTCTCTAATGATTGCTGCCACTCCCCCACCCCTTCCCTGAGTCCTTGGCTGATGGAATGCACGGAAACCTGGCGGGCACATTTCCACAAGGGGAACTCCTCCCTCCCGGCCTAACCAGGTCTCCGTAATCCCTGCCAGGTCAGCACCCCCCTCTGAAATAAGATCATGAATGAGGGGGGCTTTATTTACCACTGACCTGGCATTAGATAACATCAGCCGTAGATCCAGGGTCTGAGACTCTGAACAACCCGGGAAACGAGGAGTGCTTTGGGGGTCGGAGTGGGCAATCGCTCGTAAACATCAAGTGCGCACTCCCGAAACATAATATGGCCCCCTGCAGCCGTCATATCTGCCCCTCCCACTTACTATACTAATGCCCATCGCTTCATCCCCCTGCATCCTTGTCAGATTTCTGTCCCCATCCTCCCCACCATGATTATCAGACCCATTACCCCTTTCAGTGGATTTATGGATCCCCCCAGATCCATTCCCACAATCCCTCCCAGAACCCCTTAAAATAGAACTTAAAGATTTATCTAAAAAACCCCAAAGCCGTCGGTTTTTTGCAAACCACCTCTCAGGGTTCCAAAACCCGTCCTCAAGGGCAGCCCTTGATAACTGAGAGGGCCAGACATGCGAGAGGGGGGAATCTCGCAGTGCAAGGAGCTCCGCAGTTGAATACATCAAAGATAGGAGCAAGTTGAAGGAGATGAAGGATCATTTTCTTCTAAGAGTGTTAGAGATGGTTAAGACAGGTAATTTAAAATAAGGGAGGAAATAGATGTAAAAGGGAGACCAGTAAGTTACAAATGTCAATACATCGGAACATCATCGCCCTCTCACGACGATGGGAAGTCTTGTGGTTGTAGTAAGTCCATCCAAAGGAGGTGGGGGTAGAGGTCTCAAAAGGTCGTCCTCTCACAGCGACCAAACCATTTGAAACAAACAAAGAGAAGGTGGTCTATCTCCCCATAATCCAAGACTCTCGATGTCTGTATCTCCTCCAGTCCTGATACCAGCGATGGCCAAGGATTAGATCAAAAAAGTAAGGCAGAGCCACTGGACAAAGTATTTAGGGTTAAATAATCAGGGTAATCTTGGGGGAACAGGTGGTAAATAAAGCTGCAGATCGATCTAAGATTGCAAGTTAATGCTGAGTGGTCGTAATAGATCTAGATCTGATAAAGGAGAGAGGGACAGTTGAGGGGGAGAGTAAGTCATCATCTCCAGTTTGTAATCCTCAGTCCCTATCCATTTGCCGGAACTACTGAAAATTTCTGCTACCAGTTCTCCAGAACCTGTCCGAACCTGCTGGATTTCATCCCTGGGTTATAGCACCAAAATTTATTATAATAAGATATGGGAAGGGCTACTAGTTTAAATGACTTTTAGAAATCATTGTTGGGGGAGGGGGGGAAATAAGCTATAACAGACTGTTGCCATAATGGCTAACAGTGGATCTTCCATGGTCAGAGATAACATATTCCTAAAAATAAGAAGAACATTTGTGAACTGACAGAAACACTGGACCACTGTCTTCAAGCTTTGCTTGGAACTTTTCAGCAGCCAATGGAAGGAAAAGGTCTGGATCACAGGTGGGCCGCTGCTGGTTCGGACCGGTTTGGGCGAAGCAGCTGGGCCTGTCCATCCGCCTTTGTGCTATCCCATCCTATATAATTGCTGTTTTTTCAATGCCGCGTGCATGCATGGAATGCACACGCACGAGCAAAGCCAGCGTGCACATACGTGCGCTCACATTTTCAATTCTGGGCAAACCGATGGTGTATGTGATGCCCACTTCTGGTCTGGATAGATAATTTTATCTCATCCAGCATAATTTTTCTTATAGGAAGGAAAGACTGTGATTTATTTGATATGTGCCCTTCATGAGTCATTTAAACGTTATTTAGATTGTTGGAATCAATACACAACCATTTTTCATATCAAGTATTTTTGTCCTGGGATACTGCTATGTGCAGCAGTAAGCATAAAGTAGAAAGCAGGTTTATGGTTATTTGTAAAATCTCGGTGGAGAGCACACCAGGTAGCCCTGGCAAATTTGGATTTTGTGGCATTTTTCTTATTGGTTGAATAATATAGCTCTCTTCTGGAAACTTTATAATGTGTATTTATGCAAACATATTTGACAAATGTATGCATCAGGCTAAAGATAATCTTTACACTCTGTATAGCTTTTATGCCCATTCTGGGGGCTGTACTCATGGCAGAGCTCAAAGTCACTAGAAAAAAAATGTTTGCCACTAAAATTTGTGACCTTAAGCTCAGGTGAGCTCCCCTTGTGAAATTCTACATGTTCTTACACTTTACCTGATCTGTTCTCTTGCTGAACAGTGAGCAATTTGTTTTCCTTTTTCTTTTGACATTGTTTAAAATATGCACAAATTATCAGCACGCCCTTTCCACTATTTTATTTTTGCATGTATTTAGAACCAGTGTAGTGGTTAAGATATAGGACTTAACTATTATCATGGGAGAAATCCTCAATTATGGAAATGTGCTAGATGACTTTGCGCCAATTGCTCCCTCTCAGCCTGCTGTATCTCACAAGTTTATTGTGGGGAGAAAATGAAGGCAGATTCCCTATGTAAGTCATCTTGAACTCCTGGAGAAAAGGCAGGTTATACACTTCACAAACACATGCTGTTTGTTTGTTTATTTGTTTGCTTGTTTGTTTAAAATAATTTATTTAAAATACTTTTAAACATTCTGTCATATGACCTGAATTCTAGACCTTATCTGATGATTTCTTTCTTTGTGCAACTATTTCCCTATAGTTTTTTTTTTCATGAACAGCTAGAGTTAAGATGAATTTTGCAGTTTGATTATACAGTTTCCTTCCATCTTTCAATTTGCTTTTTAACTATTTTGTAGTGAAGGGTTAAGTTCCTCATTCCTGTTTTATTTGCATGGTGTTAGTTACCATCAAATTAGTTATTCATTGTTTTACTTGCACAGTATTAGTTATCATCTAATTAGTTAACTCTCAATTAGGCTGTGACTCACTAGTGATAAGAGCTCTTTTAAGCCATACTGTGGTGTTTCTCTGTGTCTTCCTCACATCAAATGAGTGATTTCTTTCGTTTATGCCAAAGAGCATTAGATTTAACCCTAGAAAGCTTCCCTGTGCGTTGAACTGCAGTGCAAAACAGCAAATTCAATTTATGACAAACCAATCCGATGGTCCATTTGTGGGAATCAGCTATCACATTTAGACTGCATGGAGTGGGTTCCCATCAACACAAGCTTAGCTTCTATTATTCTCTTTCTTCTTCACTGCATGAAAGAGGGCAATTTGAAAGAGAATGTTTCTCTGTCATTTCACAGCTCCCAAGAGAAACATGGAGTTTGGGCCCAGGAGATGCCATCAGTAAGGACTTATTAAGGGATGTCATTAGCAAACAGCTGGTCTTCATACATGTGAAGCTGCTGTTCCACAGTGGATTCCACACATGACAAGGTTCTAGCATGAGTGTTGATCTATTTGAGATTGTTAAGAGTTCCTTAAGCACCTCTCTATTGGGGAAAATCATGGATAAGTCTGGGAAGCTGGAATGTTGACATTTTTCACTAAGATTTAGCTTGTCACTTTATTTTCTATTTTCTCTGACAAATCCCAAATAATTCAAAGCATAGGCATAGAGAGAAAATCCATGCTGCTACATGGTTCATAAGGTGATTCTCAGAAGTATCAAAAGATACAAGATGAGCCTGGTTAACTATTCATTTTTAAGAAGGGTCATGATTGGATTGCATTGCGTTGCGTTGCGTTGCGTTGCGTTGCGTTGCGTTGCGTTGCATTGCATTGCATTGCATTGCATTGCATTGCATTGCATTGCATTGCATTGCAGGATAACCCTATTTAACTTTTGTTTGTCCAAGATTGGGTGGAACCCTCCCTTTATGTTGTTTCAATGCTAACTCCTGCACATGACTCAGAACGCAGCATAATGGCAGATAGAAGCTAAGTTATATCACAAACCTGGATTCTTCAAAACTATACAGTTGGGGTATGGAAGAAAAACAGTACACATGTTTTGTGTCTTAATTCATAGGAAAAATTAGCTCCATTTTACAAAGGAGAAGACTCTGGCAGTAGGGCTAATCTCTAGGATTGAGCCATCAGTAAAATATCCTTATATTCAGGAGAACATCATTTTTCTGTTATTTGGTTCACTGATATAGCTACATTGGGAAACTCGGGATTTTGTTTTCCATCTTTACTAATCACCATCCAGATGAAAATACACAGCAGGTAGAAAGTATTTTTACAGTAGCATGGTGCATACCTACTTACATAATAGGTCGTCTAGAGTGACATGTAGAGCTAAGCCAGAATATGGTTTTGGTCATTTTTGCCTTAATATGATATGTACAGCCAAAAATTGTATAGCAGTTTATAGTTTATGCAACAGAAAATAGCTAAATAAAGTATAGTTTAGCATGATATGTGAACTTAGACACAGCCCATTTAGGCTTTCAGATATTATAAAAACAGTTAAAAATAGATCAATAGTATAAACGCTTCCAGAGCTCTGGATATCACCTAAAGTTAAAATCAGCTCAATGTTCATGAAATAGGAAATATCTATGTTTAGTTAAGTTTTAAACAAGCTGGGCAAATCCTTTTATCAGAAAATTATTTTATTTTATTTTTCTCAGAATTGTATCTGAAGTATTTTTCCCACCCATAAGCAACTGAAGTGACCCCAGAAATGAAGCAAATTTGTCAAAAATATAGTGCAGTCCCACGTCAAATCAAGTATTTCAGTTCAATGTTATTTTTAAAAAATAAATAACTAATAGTTTTAGCATTCTTTGGTTTTAGTCATAACTTCCCAAAACAAAGTAGAATTATTTGATGTGATAATCAGATAATTGCATCAGTTATATGGAGTATGAATAAGGGGACTGAATGATCTCTGACTCATTATTAGTTAAATGAGAACTTCTTGTTGATTATAATATTATTAGTATTGGTTCTGCCAAATGTTGTTATTAAAGGATCAGAGATTATTTTGTGTTTTCTCTCGAAGAATTTTTGAATCCAGAGGCTTGTAATTCCTTTGGCCTTTCAATCTGCACATATCCAAATTTGGCTTCTTGTACACCTTGTTGGGTTTTTTTACCAGCCTTCTTGCAACTTTCTCTCCATCTACATGTTACAATTCTAACCCTAATTTCTCTGAAAATTGAAAGTTGGAAAACTGTGGTTCTGAAGATCATCTAGGAAAGCTAGCTTCTGAAAGAAAATAGGAACATCACATCCTAAATTGGGATGGAGTCTAAAGTAAATTTGATAGCTAGAGACTGGAACCACTATAGTTATATAGTTATGCATTTTTTTCTTGTCCCTATTGATTTCTGTATCTTACGGGTTTGTGAACTGGTTATAAGGTTAATACAATAAGAGACTGATGCATCCTTGGTAATAGAAGAGTCTAACAGAACTTGGTTAACCTTATTCAACTTTTGCTGTCTTCCTTCTCTAGGAATGAGGACTGCTTACTCTGCTGGTTTTATAAGACTGAAGGTGAGATGCTATCAAAACCATTATAGCAGGAGCTGCAGATGCTTCCTTCCATTGTTTAATTGGATAAGTTTCAAATCATTTACTGGATACATATTTCATGCTTAGTAGGATTGGTTAAATTTTCTTGTGGTTGATTAAGCATCTGTTTAAATTTAACTTCAAAAATTAAATATGTTACTAATTAATCAGATTTAAGACTGACCAATATCTCCATATAGAAGGCTTCACCGTATGCCAGAGCAATTGGAAGTAACTTAAATGTGAACAGTGCAAACTATCATTCATTGGTTAAGGGGTCTAGCAATTTTTGTCTGTTAACTACAGCAGAAACATATCAAAGCTTAAACTAACTTCAGAAAATGAGCAAATCAGCTTTTTGCAGCAATAGCAAACATTTAATGAAATAAAGCTTTGATTATCTTAACTTTGCACTCATACTTGAGTATCCAAGAAGATTTGGGGAAATCATGGAGCTTCCTAGCAGCAGACTAAACTTTCTCTCAGAAATTGGAATGTTTAAATGGTTTTGTCTGTGTGTATGTTTGAGTCAATCTTGACACCTGGTGACTTCCTGGCCAAGTCCTTGCAGTTTTCTTGGCAAGGTTTTCAGAAGTGGTTTGCCATTGCCTGCTTGCTAGGGCTGAGAGAAAGGGACTGGCCCAAGGCCGACCAGATAGCTTTGTGCCTAAGGTGGAACTAGAACTCACAGTCTTCCAGTTTCCAGCCTGGTACCTTACCTAGTACACCTAGTACTTACCTAATACACCAAACTGGTTCTGTGTATTTTTGTGTATACTGTATGGTTGCATTTTTAACTACACAGTATTTTCTCCAAGGAGATCAAGATAGCATACATTATCTCCCCTTCTGATTTTAATTTGACAATATTGTGAAATAGGTTAAGCCAATGCCAGGTCCAAGATCTCTTCAGCTGTTTCATGGTTGAGTGTGCCTTTGAACCAGGATCTCTCTGATCTAATCAACATACCAAAACACTCAGCTCTTTTTAAATGTTTGCTTCTCTTAGATGATTTTAATGAAGAACAATTCTAATTAGGGAAAAAATATGTATATCTGGTAAAGAATGGGTGAAAGAGGCAAAAAAGCCAGTTGGATTTCTCAATGGGAACGATGACAGACTTCTTGCTGGAATAGCCACATCATAATGATTTGGCCTTGTAGGGGTTCATTGGCTTCAAACAATGTATTGAGTCATCCTTCTTTATTCAAGAAGTCCTTGCTAGTCACTCATTTATGGGAAGATGCGTGTGTGTTTGGGCTGAAAGAGAGGATGGATAAAATCTCCTACGCCTCTGCATTTGTTTTTAGAAATCACCCTGTCTGTGTAAGGTGTGTAGCAGGATCAAGATTTCTGTACTTCAGACCTTCTGCCCACTCAACAGCTGGATTCCTCCCTTCAACGCCAGAGCCGATGTGCTCTGTTGTATTTCAGTCTGCAGTGCTGCAGTGCCATTGCATCAGTGCACTGCTTCTAGAACTCCACTCCCCTTCTTCCTTCAGTGTAAAATGCTGTCGTGAAGGGAGCCACAGAGCGGAGAACCAAGGCTTCCTGTTTCCCCTGCAAAGGTGTCAATCTGCAAAGAAAGGGTGCTTGTGTATCTTGGTGTCTCTGCATGCATGCTTGACAGAAGCATTTGATGCAGATAAACTTTGGTGTGTGTGTGTTTGTGTGTGTTTTTCTGACTCATGCATTTATTTTGTCTGAGAGCACGTCATACCTGGACGGTGCCCTCTTTGTTGGGACACGGTGCAGTCCTTGCTGCATGCAAACTTATTTTTCCAGACATAGTCTTTCAAGCGTATGTGTTTTTTTGCTTTCCTTTTAAGGTTTCCTTCTTCAGATTTAATTAGCATCTTTTAAAAATTCTAGTTTTATTTTTATATATATAAAAATAAGATTAGATTTGGCCTTGCTAGCCAGACAGACTTATTAAAAAGGATTGCCAACTGATCAGGAAGAAGTGTCAAATGTACTTTTAGCAAGAGCAGCAACTTAATATTCAGAAAGACTCAAATGAAGGTTTTGCTGCATTTCTGAAAGATCAGTCCTGCTGTGAACTTTCCCTGATGTAGCTAATATAACCAAAAATTCATTCTGGAGCCATTTCTCTTATATAGGACTTATGGATAATACTGAAAAAGTTAGCTAGCCATTCATATTTCTCAAGCATGCCAAATAATTCTGGATTCTGGAAAATGGGGGTTTTTTTTATCAATCATTTTTATTTGCTGGAGGGGAAAACTAAGATGTTTCATCTTTTTTGCCCAGAAATAGAATCCTAGATCTCTTTCAACTAAACCCAAGATTTGGGCACTGCAAGAAGTTACTGTATGGTTTTTTAAAAAAAAGAAAACCACAATCTGTTGAACAAATGACCATGTTCGCTCAGAATGCCAAGCCACTGTGGCTGAACTTGCACATTGTGCTATGCTGCAAACAACCACAGTGAAGTCCTCCTCATAGAAACAGAAAGGGTAAGCCTGTTGTGCAAACACTGTAACCTACATTAACTACACTACACCCACCTGCCCACGTTATGTGAATTCCTTTCTAAGAGGTTAGTTGATATTTCTTACTTCTGAGTCTGAGATAATAGCCTAGAGAAATGAAGGGGGTTTTTTTGGGCACTTTTGTCTCTGTCTTTTTCCCTTCCTTTTCACACCACCCCAGCCCCAGCTCAGACATTAAAATGGAATATGGTCTCCTGCTCAAATAGTGGGTTGGACTAGAAAATCTCCAAGGTCCCTTCCAATTCTGTTATTCTGTTACCTGTTATGTAGTAGAGGGTAAGTTCTCTCTCAGTCCATCTGCAATGTAATTCAACCCAGCTGTGTAACTGCAGAGTCCTTGCACACAAACATACACAATCACACAGGAAAAAAAGGCAAGAGTTGAGAAGCGATTATCTTTTTCACAGAAGCTGAGAGGACTAAAAATATAGTAACCACATGACAAATCTTGCCATCTTTGCCATTTGCTACCAGTAGAGGAAAATGAATGGAGCAGGGTTATTCCTGTCATGTTAGGACAGCCTATGGCTTTGGAAATTATATCAATGAAGTCCCAGAATGATATGTGCCCCAACCTAGGGCATATGTGGATATCTAACATTTTAAAATCGAAAGCCCTGCCTATGCTTTTAGCCTAAACATCATACCTGCAACTCATGGTTCTTTCACATCTGCAAAGTGTTCACAGGCAAGTACAGAGCAGGTGTATGCTAGAGTTGTGTGAGTCAGAAGTTGGTGTGATCTGTCAGTTCAAATGTCAAGTGAGAATGAGGGCAAATAAGATTCATGCCTTGCTTATTGCCATATATGATCTCAGACAGGCAGTTCAACGGGGAGAGAAGATGAAATTAGAATGGAATGGAATGGAATGGAATGGAATGGAATGGAATGGAATGGAATGGAATAGAATAGAATAGAATAGAATAGAATAGAATAGAATAGAATAGAATAGAATAGAATAGAATAGAATAGAATAGAATAGAATAACAGAGTTGGAAGGGACCTTGAAGGTCTTCTAGTCCAACCCCCTGCTCAGGCAGGAAACCCTACACCACTTCAGACAAATGATTGTTCAATCCGGTGTTGGAGCATTCATAATTTCTGGAGGCAAGTTGTTCCACTGATTAATTGTTCTAACTGTTAGGAATTATATGACATCAAGTAGTTTTCAACTCCTAACAACCACATTTTAGATAAAACTGGATTATAACTTTACAGGCAGTCCTCAATTTATGATGACAATAGAGCCCAAAATTTCTGTTGCTAAGCAAAACGTTTGTTGAGTGAGTTTTGCCCCACTTTATGACCTTCCTTGCCACAGTTGTTAGGTGAATCACAGCAGTTGTTAAGTTAGTAACACGGTTGTTAAGTGAATCTGGCTTCCCCATTGACTTTGCTTGCCAGAAGGTTACAAAAGGGGATCACATGCAGGGCCGGATTTAGATGAAAAGAGGCCCTAGGCTATTCCACTTATGAGGCCCTTTCACCTATAGTGAAAGTGTACTTTTAATTTTGCTAACAATTTGAATGTAGGCCCCTCTTGATCTTGAGGCCCTAGGCTGAAGCCTAGTTAGCCTATAGGAAAATCCGGCCCTGATCACATGACCCCAGGACACTGCAATCGTCATAACTTTGAATCAGTTGCCAAGCATCTGAACTTTGAACACGTAATCACGGGGATGCTGCAACAGTCGTTAAGTGTGAAAAACAGTCCTAAGTCACTTTTTTCAATGCTGTTGTAGCTTTGAATGGTCACTAAATGAACTGTTGTAAATCGAGGACTACCTGTATTTTAAACAGGTCCCAGGTGTTTTATTGAAATTTTTTTTTTTTAAATAGTCAGATTCTTTTTTTTTGTTTGTTTGTTTGTTCGGTTTCATTTTGTGACATGGAAGAATTAATGTTTGCTTTATTTTAAAAAAACCTCAGAACTTGCTAATCTTTGCGCATTTAGGGACAAATGCCTCTTGGATCATATTTGCACTCAGAGCTACATTTTAGAGAACTGATTTCCTGCATAGATCAAGGGGAAATGCTGCTTTGATATAGTTGTCTACAAATTCTTCACTTTTGTTGCTGGGTAGGTTCTTCCACACAAAGCTGTCTTAATATACTCAGAGAAGGACCATGTTCTTATGAGGAGCTCTGGTTTTCAGGTGGCACAGTGGGATTCCATCTTTTTTTTGTTGTTGTTGTTGTTGTTGTTCAGGAAATCCTTTGAAATGGGCTTATCTGTCAAGAGATCACTGAGCATCTAGCATGAAAGTATCTATGGAGATTCTCAGTCATCCAGGTTATGGTTGTTCCAAACCCAAAGGTGCTTTTTCCAAAAGGCAACTGGACTTCCTTGGACTTTTTCCTTAAAAATGTTTCATCCAAGAAACTTCTTCAGTTCTGACTCAATGGTGAGGAATAGAGGGGTTTAAATTACTTTTGGAAAAGCATCTTTGGGACATCTGGCATAAAAATTCTGGGACACACTTGATGGGTCATGCTTAATTCAGGCTGCATCTGGTTAAACTACAGGAAGGGGAAACCAAACAAAACTTTTGGGAATCTGTTGTTCAGGCACTCTGAGGTGGATACCAGAAGGCCAGAAGTCAGCTTCAGTATTTAAACAAAAATCAACTTTATTAAAGGCCAAAAAAGATAAAAGTTCCACACAAAATTATAAACATACGCGCATGCACACACACACACACATACACACACACTAACACAATTCTATTCTAGAACAGAATGTGTTCGGTGTTGCCTGAAGTAACCCCCTCACTACCAATCCAGGACTAAAACCAACTCTAAAAAGTGTTTCTTGCCCAAAACCTGACAGAAACCCTTTTTTCCTCTCAGGGATTAGATAACTGCTTCTGAATACATCAGGCTGATTTGTTATGTAAAGGGCCAGCTGTTCCCTACTATACCGTAACAAAAAAATAGAAACAACGTTATAACATAAACCAAATCAAATACAGGAAGTCTTCGATGTACGAGCACAATTGGGGCCAGAATTTCCGTTTTTTAACAACCATAGCAAAAAGGTCATAAATTGCGTACAGTTTACGCAATTTATGACCTTTTTGCCATGGTTGTTAAACCATGGGATGCAGGAACCATAGTAAATATATGCCAATTGCCTTTTTGCCATGGTTGTTAAACCATGGGATGCAGGAACCATAGTAAATACATGCCAATTGCCAAACACCAGAATTTGATCACTTCATCCTGCAGATGTTAAGTGTGAGTGCCGGTTACAAGTCACTTTTTTCAACGCCACCGTAACTTCAAACAGACACTAAACAAATGGTTGTAAATTGAGGACTACCTGTCATAATAATATTCCCATTCAAAATCATGCCAAGAAATGGCATTCTGAGTAATAAACATTCACCTACTCCAACAAAGAAACCAACCGTTCTATTTATGCCCCCAAGTCAGTAGTGGATTTCAATTTTGCTCACTACTGGTTCACTCATGGGCACGTGCATACACGGCGCTACTGCTCATGCGCAGAGACATCCGGACAGGTGGGTGGAGCCTCCCGCCGTAGCCACTCCAGTTCGCCTGATCCGGGGCGAACCGGTAGCAACCCACCACTGCCCCAAGTCCTTCTGGAAATGCCATATTTTAGGGATTTTCTTAAATGCCAACAGAGTTGGTAATGCTGTGACCTCAGGAGCATTATTTCAAAGGAGAGGGACAGCACTGGAAAAGGCATGCGACCATAGTCCCTGAAGGTGTTCAAAAGGGATTCATAAGGGTGTTCCCTTGGGTGATCAGAAACCATTGAGAGAAAGAAAAATCCTGAACCTTAAACAGGACAACCAGGACCTTGAATTGCATCTAGAAGCAACTTGGCAACTAATACTCCTCTCCCAGTAGTGGTGTCACTTGAGCAAATCAGGGATGCACTTAATTGAATCATTGCATTCTCAATCAGTTTTAACTGATGCTCTTCAAAGGCATCACTATATATAGTGTGTTGCAACAATCGGGCCAAGAGATGACCAAATTTTGTTTTGAAATCATTGATTTAGCATCTCAAGTCTTGTAAAACTTTCCATGTTTCTTAGTATGAGCCTCTGAAAGAAAAATGCTGAACACAGAATACAAACCGAGATGAAATTGCCCAGAATGGAAACAGATTTTAAAAAAAGAGAGAAATATCAGATTAATCTGTAGTTGAGGAGCTGAATCTTTAGGAGATGCAGAATCATTAGAGCATTACAAAACACGGTAAATTCTGGCAATAAAAGCTGGTATTTCCTACTGTTTTGATCATGGGCTATTAAACGGAGTAATCCCAATAATTTATTCTTTACCTGAAGAACTCGGAACTGTGGTAAGGTCAATGTCTCAAATGTCCCCAGAAGAGCCCAAAGTTAAGTGAGGTAAATGACATAGGGAAGCATAGTCCTTGAAAGTGGATGCTAATTTTTGACATGCATTTTTTAATTGTTTATGCTACAATAGGCAAACTGATTACTCCACCAGGGAATGTAGGAAGTGATGTTTGTTTATTTGTAACCTCAAAGGACTCTCAGTCAGCTCTTTCAGTGGGGAAAGGGCTCTACCAGATAAATTCTTCCCCAGGGAAGTTCCCAGCTCTCCAGCCAACCTTGATATTGGTAACTGATTTGTGGTTTTTCTTTTTTCTTTTCTTTTGTGCTTTCAGAGTTGACCTACCCTGGGCGCAACATAACTGAACAAGCTTCTGCAGGATGAAAAGATGGCAGGGCGGTTGCTTGCACCACCAGGCCCTGACAGTTTTAGGCCTTTCACTCCGGAATCTCTGGCTAACATTGAGAAGCGCATTGCAGAAGATAAGAAGAAGCGTCCTAAGCAAGACAGCAGTCACAGAGATGACGATGAAGAGAGCAAACCAAAACCAAACAGTGACCTGGAGGCAGGGAAGAGTTTGCCTTTCATCTACGGGGACATCCCCAAAGGCCTGGTTGCTGTGCCACTGGAGGACTTTGACCCTTACTATATGACGCAGAAAGTGAGTCAGCAAGCAACCACCTATGTAAAAGTCAGCCTTCCGATGGCCAAAGGAGTTACAGGTTTGGGTGGCTGGAGGCTTCACGTGAAAAGTGGGGGGGGGGGGCAGAAAAACAACATCTGTATGGCCTTTGTTTGCAAAGATGTGTCTTGTCTTTGGGTTGTTGGGGGATGGGAGGAAAAGGGAGAAAGTTAAGGGAAAGTTAAGGGAGCAATTGCTTGGGCAGCTGAGTTTTTCAACACCACCACATAGTTTATGTCATTGTACGAGTCAGAAGATTTAATGGGGAGGCAGTAATACATCTGAGAAAGATGGCAAATGAGGCTGAGAAGAAGATTGACTTTTATTAGCAAATGGTCCATTGAAATCAGGATAAGCTAAAAAAAATGTCCCTTCACATCATGGTTATATTCCCAGAGGAAAAAAGGAAAATAGGATGAGGTTAATGGTTCAATTGTATTTGCAAATATGCAAATGGGTACAGAAGTGGTGTTTTGCGGCACCAAGAGATGCTCCAAAATTTTCTGGGGAAAACAATGACAGTGATTCCCACTTTTTTTGGGGGGGGGGGAGAAACAGGAAATGCAGCTGTTAAATATTAAACTCTAACTTCTTCGGAAAATATGTGGAATAGAGGTGAACCAGATAGCAATATGGAGAGAAAGAATCAGTCTCTCACCTGTATGGAAGCATATAATCCATATAATTGATGACTGTCAAGCTATAGTAGCTTGTATAAATTGGCTAAAAAGAATGAGATGAGTGGAATTTCTTATTTTTTTTCCCCAGTGGGTGCATACAAATGAAACCAAGTTCCAGCATTGGGGATTCTAAGTGGAAAACCAGACTTCTGTCAGCATATAAATGATATCCTCATATGAATAATGACAGACAGAGCTTATTTGTCTGGTAGCAATTGCAGATGCTCCAGCCTTTCTAGAGAATGCTAAGCAGACCGAGAAAATTACTACTAAGGTTAGGATTAATACCACTGTCCACACATTGCTCAGATTTCTACATGAGTCAGTCTTGTTTCTTATTTCAGAAGTCATTTTAATCTTGGGCAATATCTGTGAGTAGCAGGGGGGCAAAACAGTTTAAGATGTTGGAATCTCGAACAGTTATCTCTCTTCCCATGGTTTCAGGCTCTTGATTCCAGCATCTTACACTTCCACTAGATCGGTGTTTCTCAACCTTGGCAACTTGAAGCTAGGTGGACTTTAACTCCCAGAATTCCCCAGCTTCAAGTTGCCAAGGTTGAGAAACATTGCACTAAACAATGTCCATCTCATGGCTTTATTTTCTGTTCATTCCAGATACTTGGCTATGTTTACTTCACATGCCTAACTTGGAGACTAAATAACACATTTTCTGAGTAGCACATTGAACTACAAGTTACCCCTACAGGCTGGATTCACACAGTGTGCACAGGAAAAAAAAAACTAAGATTAACCCTAAATCGGGTTCAGCCTGAGCAAATTATCTTCTAACCTTTTATCTGACCTGCCTGTTTGTGTTTTGTGATCATTTGCAGTGCATCCATGTGAGAAGTAAGAATTGCATTGTAAAGGATGCTTTCTTACATATATCTGCCAACTTCTCACAAGTTTATTTCTTACAATAACATGAATAGGAGCCTCTTTCACTCTTTGGGTGTATTTTGGATTTTTATTATTGCAGATCTGAAGGCTGAGTTCCAGAGTATATGGTTAGTGAGGGATCTCTTGGTGTTCTCTGAGCTTCCTTGTTTTCTTGCAGACATTTCATTGCCCAAACTAGGTAACATCATCAGTGCTAGTAAGGAATAGTGTTTGCTCTCAGTTTACATTCTAGTGGCTTGCCTGTCTGTGTGGGTGGGAGTAGTCTCGTTGGTTCTTTGGTTGGGCTGTTTACTGTTTACTGTCTTTTTTGGCAGTTTCTTGGTTGGGGTATTGCTTACTTGATTATTGGTCTGATGTTAACCTTGGAGTTAATCTGCTGGTCTGGGTGCTGATTGTTGGTGGAGAGGTGCTTGAGTCTTTTTGTTCCTTTTTGGACAGGGTGATAGTCCCTTTTGTCTATTGTGTCTATTGATGGCTGTTTTGCCAGAATGCCAGGCTTCTAGAAATTCCCTGGCATTTTTGGACTTGGCTTGGTCTAGGATGGTCACATTTTCCCAATTAAAACTATGGTTAAATCTGTCTATATGTTGTGAAATTAAAGAATTTTCATCATATCTTCTGACTGCTAGTTGGTATTCAGAGATACTTTCTGCCAATCTTCTGCCTGTTTGTCCTACATAGTGGTTGTTGCAGTCCTTACATTGTTTATTGTGGATGACTCCTGTTTTTTTTCTTCTGGGGTTGTTGGGTCTTTTGATCTGCCTAGGACCTTTCTTTTTGGAGAAACAACTCTCTCCCACAAGGGAAGCTGTGTAAGGACTTTATTTAAACGAGCCTAAACACGCTGCAGCAACCCGGAATAGCAAAAGAAGAAAATAGAGCATCTGTACAAGATATTCCAACAAAATGGATATCCACACAACTTTATCAAAAGGTCCCTGACCACTCAACCTTATGCAGCACAACCAACACAAACCCTAAAAAGAATCACACTGTACATCAAGAAGATCTCAGAAACCACCAACAGACTACTACATGGAATCAGCATAGCACACAAGCCAACTAAAGCCCTTCAAAACATCCTAAGCAGACCAACAGGAAGCTGACAATGAAAAGGTCTTGTGGAGGCTTTGCTTCAAAATCTTCCTTTGAAATATACACATAATGCACATAAGTGTTGAGTATAGAGTGTCCTGGTTTAGGAATGAACAGGTTTTCCTGAGCTAAGGGGCCCCTGGTAGTTATTTACAGCATGCTGAGAGCTGCACTCTAGAATTGGTGAACCCAAAGGAAGGGGAAAGATTAGAGCAATAAATAAATATGTTGTAAGTATTGAATAAATAGAAGACATTAGTGAATAATAAAGCAGTCTCTGAGCAAATGCTTCCACTAGGTTCAAAAGAAAGTCATGAAAACCTTTAGCCAATTAATAGTGCCCAACGGCTTTTATGGAAACTGAAGACAAACTGTAATAAATCAAGTAATATAAGTGCACACCCACACACATAAACCACTGGTCATCAAGTGAGAGGTTAGAATGGAAGAAAAGTAATATTTTAAAAGCAACTGGGTCAATCTGAAAATTTTCTCAGCATTCACTTTAACTGATTACTCTGAACTTGTAAAGAATATTATTCCAGAACTTTTGTCCATTTTTTAAATTTTATAACTATATTCAGAATTTTTTCTTAAGAGCCATGGTGGCACAGTGGTTAGAATGCAGTACTGCAGGCTACTTCTGATCACCAGCTGCCAGCAGTTTGGCAGTTCGAGTCTCACTGACCTTGAAAGCCTTCCAAGGTCGGTTAATGAGGACCCAGATTGTTGGGGGCAATATGCTGATTCTGTAAACCGCTTAGTGTAAAGCAGTGTGAAGCGGTATGTAAGTCTAAGTGCTATTGCTATTGCTTTTCAGAGAGTTAGAAACCATTTTCAAGTGGTTTTCTTCCTTTGTGTACTAATCATTGTTGTCAATGGAATTATGAACCACCATTTGCATCTCGTTAATCATCTATGTATCCCTCTATTCTAGGTTCCATTTACCCAGTCTATCACATTGTTTGCTCATTAAATTTATTTGCCACCCATCTCACCGAGGGGCTTTACTACGCTGGGTGGTTTAAATAAATTTAAAAAGTGAATAAATTAAAAAATGAATGCAGATTAGATCAGGGGTGAAATGCTACTGATTCGGGGCGGTTCTCCCGAACCGGTAGTGAAAATGCTACTGGTTTGCCCAAATCGCCAGACTTATGGTCATGGGGGATTTCAACCTGCCGTCCGTGGGTGAGGCATCTGAGGTGGCTCGGGAGTTCATGGCTTCCATGACGGCTATGGACCTAACCCAGTTAATTAATGGCCCTACACACGTAGGGGGAAACACGCTGGATCTGGTTTTTGTCTCTGGACAGTGGCTGAGTGATCTTGAGATAGGGGATATAGTCATCGAGCCCTTGTCATGGTCGGATCACTCTCTCCTTCGCCTTGACCTTCGAACCGCTGCACCCCGCCGCAGGGAGGCGGAACCGATAAGATGGTACCGCCCCAGGCGCCTGATGGAACCTGATAGGTTCCAGATGGAGCTTGGGCCAATCCCTGAGGTTCTGGCTCACGCCTCGACTGGAGACCTAGTGGCCGCCTGGGATAGGGCGGCTGCTGGAGCTCTGGATCGAGTCGTGCCTTTGCGGCCTCTGACCCGGCGCCGATCTCACCTGGCTCCTTGGTTCACTGAGGAGCTAAGGGAGATGAAGCGCCGGAAAAGACGCCTAGAGAGTAGTTGGAGGGCCAGTCGTGCTGAATCTGACCGGACACTGGTAAGATCTCATATTAAGAATTACCTAGTGGCGATAAAAGAAGCAAAATGTACTCATTATGCTGCTCTTATTGCATCATCAGATAATCGCCCGGCCGCCCTGTTTAGGGTGACCCGCTCCCTGCTCCACCAGGAAGCGCGGGAGGACCCCTTGGAGGGAAGAGCCGAGGATTTTGTTCAGTATCTGTATGACAAAATCACTCAGATTCGGGAAGATCTGGACTCCGACTGGGTAGATCCAGCGGGGATGACGGAGGCAGGTCCTGAGAATGTTATCTGGGATGAGTTTGATCCTGTGACCCCTGAGGACGTGGACAGGATTCTGGGCAGATTGAATGCGACCACATGTTTGTTGGACCCGTGCCCGTCCTGGTTAGTGCTGGCTTCCCGGGAGGTGACACGAGGCTGGCTCCAGGGGATTATAAATGCTTCATTGGGTGAGGGTGTCTTTCCCGCCGCCTTGAAAGAGGCGGTGGTGAGACCTCTCCTCAAGAAGCCTTCCCTGGACCCGGCAGTATTGGCTAACTATCGTCCAGTCTCCAACCTTCGCTTTGTGGCGAAGGTTGTTGAGAGTGTGGTTGCACGACAACTTCCCCAGTACCTGGATGAAACGACGTATCTAGATCCGTTCCAGTCGGGCTTCAGGCCTGGGTACAGCACGGAAACGGCATTGGTCGCGTTGGTGGATGATCTCTGGAGGGCTCGGGACAGGGGGTGCTCCTCTGTCCTGGTCCTGTTAGACCTCTCAGCGGCTTTTGATACCATCGACCATGGTATCATGCTGCACCGGTTGGAAGAGTTGGGGGTGGGAGGCACCGTACTACGGTGGTTCTCCTCCTTTCTCTCCGACAGGTCGCAGTCTCTGTTGACGGGGGGGCAGAGGTCGACCCCGAGGC